>NC_072731.1:194756799-195065382 GCF_026930045.1 Uloborus diversus | reverse complement strand
TGCATTTTTGGGACATATTTTGAAAAAAAATTAACCATTTCGCACAAAAATTACCCTTTTACCCCTCCCTTTCCGAAAATGACCTCCTCCTAAACCAGAAGCTGGATCCGCCCTTGGTCTGAAGATCGTAAAATAAGTTTTTAATTACTTACCAGTTTGGTCAGCATTGATAACATAATCGTTTTTGAAATTCGGTATCAACTTTAACGTCTGGATTACAAAAGTGTCTGCAGAAGCCAAAGTTTCTTCGATCGTCGCAGTTTCTCTTTTTGAAACAAATTTTGTGACTTTTCGCTGACGAATGGCACGCTTCCTTTTGAAATTTTTTTACCCAACTGTCAGATGTTTTAAATTGAAAATCTGTAAACTGTCGTGCTGCTGCTAAAGCCCACTGTTGCAAGTTCCGAGTAGTAACTTGTTGATAATTCTCTCGAGCTTCTAGAAAACGATCATATGTCCAAGAATTGATTACATCGTATTGATCTAATAGATTTCCTCCATTTTTTATTTCTTTCTCCCATTGCGATAAATATTCATTTTTTTTAACTTCTTTTTGTAAGGTTTGCAGATTCCATGAGGGGTGAGCCGTTGCTATGTTCACAACTTTAATTTTGTAATCCAAAGGAAGATGCTCTACCTCTCTTCTTTTTTTCTCTTTTGGTTCGTATTCAGCTGATGAGCTTTGAATTTCGACTTGCTCAAAAGGTTCCTCCTCACAGTTTTCATTTTCATGAGCAAGTTCGTCATCAGTTACAAATATTTTTTTCAACCAGCATATCCATAGTACGTTCAAAAATTTCTTCGCCCATTAACACTGCTTCATGAGAAATTGAACTTGATGATTCTGCTGCAATCAAATGGTTTTCAGTAAGCAAGCTCTCGTAATAAACGACCGCATCTTTTAATCTCTGCTTCAATAATCCCTTGTGCAATGAATTTTGATCCATTTTGCCAACAGATTTTATTGTTTTCAGGATTACTTCAATAACCGACCATTTCGATTCACAATATTTTAAAAACTGAAATCCTTTTTCACGGTATAGAATGTTCCAGTCTAATATGCAGCACAGACGATAAATAAATTTAATGATGAAAACAAATATGAACATTGCAAACAATAATAGATGGAAAATAAAGAGTTGAATATTCAATGAAAAATACAGCAGACGATAAATTTACAAATAACAGAATCAAGGAGCAAAACCATTGCTCGATAAGTACGGTTAGGTTTTTTTTAAATTTGACTACCTGCTTATATGCAATAAAACAACATTCTTAGTCATCCACAAAGAAACTGATTATGTTTTTATTGCAAAAATCATTTACTTCGTCAAAGTTTATAATATCTAAAAATGTGTAATCACTTGTTTGTGAGAATAGTAAATAGAGTTTTGCAAATTGCAAAAAGCGGTAATAGTCACTTTATAAATGAACAAAAATGAAAAAACTCGCAGTGGATTTGAACCCGGATTGACCGCATGGAACCCCAGCGCGCTGCCCACATGACAACCGGGCGCTTGTTTACGAACAATCTCTACTAGTTAATAAGTTGCGCTTAAATCTTTAAAGGCTGTTTTCTCGGAATTTTATGGCTAGTGCGCTTTATTACTTTACCCTGAGAGTACCCTTAAGGGATACTACTAATATGCCAAATCTCATCCCGATCTGAATTTCCGAGACCGTAACCTCTCCTTGTAAAAGAAGTTAAAATTTAATGATTTGAAGAAATAAATAAATCTAATAATTCATTATGCAATGTTAAATGATAAAACCTTTAAAAAATTGAAAATGTCCAGAGTTCAGCCCACTAGTGTATAGACTGATATAATACCCAATTGTATCTGTGTTGTATTAAATACCAAAGGAATTAATTCTCTTGATGACTTTCTTAAGGGAAGAGCAAATCATCCCTTGGGAAAAAATACTGTTAAAATTTCATTCGATAATTCGCCAATTTTTTTCGTCAAGATTTAGTAACTAAGTTCAATAACAGAAGCTGGAAAATATAAATCATCTTGTTTTAAGGGATTTTTTGTGAGCAAAAGCATCTTAAATTTATTAATTCTATGCTTAGTGTTTGTTTTATGCAAATATGTTTCAGAGACCTAATATTTTATCCTTTTGAAAATGTGTACGATGCTAATAAGCTTTAATATTTGAAAGGAAATTTATTTTAAAGCACCAAGCTATTTTTCAATGTTTTATTCGCTTCAATTATTCTATTAAAACAATTTTTAATAACATTTCTTACGTCATTGTTTACCTAACTAATAATGAAAATAGTGACTTAAGAAATTTTCATCAAGTAATAATTTATTTTGCACAAATTTCGTTTACTTTATAACTTATTTTTCTGTCCTTTTTAAATCTGATTGTTTTCAAAGAATAATATTTTGCAACATTTTAAGCACTGCTTTTAATAAAAATAAAATAAAAAATAAATAAATAAATAAAAACGTTCATATTTTTTGGATTTTTTGGCTTCTCGTTATTTTTTTGAGTTTGTTTCTTGAAGCTTAACTGCGTATTGCTTAATCTAACTGAATTGGTTAACTTAGTTTACTATTTTATATCAGAGCTGCAGAATGACCGACTCCGGCTTCGACCCCGACTACGATCTTAGACCCTTTGACACCGACTCCGACTCTGACTCCGGAAGCATTAAAATAGTTGCGAACTTTGGGAGAAAATTCAAACCTTCGACTCTCGACTGCGACTCCGATTCCTTTACCCCAAAATCAGTCCGACTCTGAGTCTTACTCCGTAACCCTGTTTTACATCATGTTATTTTTTGAATGGAAAAGTACATGAATAGAGAAAATTAGAAACCCTCCAAGAGAGTTATTTTTCAGTAACAATAACTCCTTTAAATGATTTCTGATTCATGTACAATCATCGCAAGCAGAAAAATAGAACTGAATTTCGTTTACTAAAAATCATATTTCAATATCTGCGATTATCAGCGCTTAAAAATGCCTTCGATAGAAAAAACGATTATGCATTTTTACGAGGCGAGTTTTTTCAGTAAGGTCGGTTTTGTTTTAGACACCAGTAGTTCGCGCGCATACTGCAACGAACACGTGCGTCATGTACCGGCATCCCTCGGGAACAACTGTGCTCATTTTCAGCTCTTTGACAAACCTGTACGGTTCTGTTCTATGATTTCATAATGTTTAAGACTATCAACTCGCCCGCCGCATATGAGGTTCACTCAGTGATACGCTTTTTTTTCAGCAAGGAACATGTCTGCTGCAGAAATTCATCGACAGATTCGCGAATATTTAGCTTCCACTGTCGCAGTCAAATCGTCTGTAATCAAAGATAGGTGACCGAAGCACTCCTCATCATGGACGTTGTAAGAGCCATCTTTAAATTCTTCTACCCATTTACACACTTTGCAGTCACTCATTGCAGAGTCACCGAACACTTTGCAAATCTACCGATGAATTTCCTTGCTGACAAAAAGAGTATCACTGAGCGAACCTTAGATGTGGCCGGCGAGTTGATACTTTTAAACATTATAAAAGCATAGAACAGAACCGTACATGTTAGCTACTGAGATGAAACTGAGCACAGTTGATCCCGAGGCATGCCGGTACACGACGCATGTGTTCGTTGTGGTATATGTGCGAACTAGTGGTGTCTGAAACAAAATCGACCTTACTTAAAAAAACACGTCTCACATAAAATATATTATGTATATGCATTGTACAGTCTGTGGATTGGAACATAAGACAATGCGTGACCATATGTTAAATACAATTAATTTATACATCGAAAGTTGTAATCGAAACAATATTTTAATGATCACTTAAATAAAACTATAGAAGTTTTCATTTTACTAAATATAATACGCAACATAATAAACAATGGTTACTGATTTATTTATAAAAATGTTACACCGACGACGTCAAATTTATATTTTTGAAACAATAGATTTGTCTGTGTTTTATTTATCAGTGACGTTTACTTGATCTACTGGAAAATATACCATAACTACTTTTTGCAGTAAACATATTTAAGTGGTACCGTTAGTCTAGTCATCTTACATTAAATCTGCAGCAAAACTATTCTGTTTACTTTGAAAACGACAAAAAGTTTGTAAAAAAAGATCTACTTTAACTTTCCGTAGGAAAGAACAAAATTAAACTTTGCCTGAAAACATCGGGGACTTTTTTTCGTTGATTTTATTATATCTTTTCTATCCAAACTAAGGATAAAAATCTCAAAAAAAAAAAAAAAAAAAAACCAGTGCTTTAAACTTTAGTTTCTTTTGAAATAGTGGGTTTTAGAAAGTAACTAAGTACTTTTTTTTTTTTAAACCGAACATTTGTTTTGCCAAATGCATTCTTATAGGGCATTATTTCAAATTTGTATTTTTTTGTTTCTAAATTTCGTGTTTTAATTTATTAATACTAATGATACTGAAATGTGTGGTTCTTAAATGTTTTGCTTGTAATTTTATTTCATTTCTTTAAAATAAAGCGTCAGACGTATTTATTTTCATTTTATATCCCGTTGAATTTTATGTGATATATTTCTTGATTACTTGGACGAAATTTTTAACTTTCATTAATAGTTTGCTAGTAATGGAAATCCTATTTCTGTTTGTTTTTAAATTTTTAAACATTTTCATCCATGTAGTTTTAGCTGTCACAATAAATTAGGTATTTATCAAACTGTAATGATTCCATACTTTAAGTAACTTTATTATCAAAACATACTAAAAAAGTTTTCATATAGATTTAAATTTAATGAAATGGTTTTGGGCCAACAGTTATTCTTGTAATTTGATTCATGGACATGTTTGTCCATAAAATCATTATTTTTAAGCATGAACTGAGTAAGAAATATAAAAGATTTCATGACATTATGGACGACAAAGTAGGAATTGAGAAAGGAAGAAAATCCTCAAAAGAATAGAATTACACATTGCTAACTTAAAATTAAAAAAAAAAGGTTCTTTTTTTCTTCAGTCGTGTTGCGATTAGGTGTGCAGCTGTAAACACGTTCATGATTTGATTTTATGTTGCAAGCTGTCTTCTTACTAAGTAGTAAGTTAGGAATGAAAAGTTTTAGAATTCATTGAAATTGACTAAACTTAATCTCGATTGAAGTAGGGGAGACCGGGGCAAGATGACGAACCGGGCAAGATAACGAACGCCATAATTTTTCCGTTTTAAAGTAGGTAACTGCATCAACTGCATGCTACTGGCTCTCGTATCCGCTGTTCGTTCAGCAATAGTATAGAGATGCTGAAATCGCCATATTTGTGTTTTTTCTGAAGCTCTGATTGTTTACCGTTGCTACGTTATAACTCTTATGCATGTGTAAATAAGCTCTGCTGCATATACATATATGATATATCGTGTCTCTTGAGTATTTATGAGTAACTTAGCTTAAATACTACCTATTACCATTAATATATGTCAATTAATCGCCTTTTGTTATGGCAATGGAGAAGAATCCGTTCAAACAGGCAGTCTGGGGCAAGATGACGGGCAGCAACGCAGGGCAAGATGACGAGCTTGCCTATTGCCCGTGTTTCGGAATTTATTAAACTAACTATGTTGTCTACTTTATTAAATTTCTGTAAACGCTGTCTGTTCGTCCACGCGACCTTGAGCTTCTCCTCTGGGGCTAAAGGACACATTGAATCAAGGTAGGTATCGTTCGAAAGTGGGTGACCAAGGGCTATTTATAAACTAGTTGACCAAATGACTAATTGAATGAATTAAACCAAGCAAAGAATCTCCTGCTCTGCTGATTATTGACAATCGTAAATCTCACAAAGCTTTGCAGGCTATCTTATATTGCAGTGAAAAAACATTATCATGGTTGGATTGCCATTTCACACATCCCATCGTCTCTAGCTCCTGATACGTCATTTTTCTGCCCATTAAAAACCTACTATAGCCAAGCATGTGACAACTTTATGGTCATTCATCAAGAACAAACTATCACAGAAAAAAGAATATTGGTGAGCTTTTGAGCACCGCTTACTTCAAAGCAGCTATAGTTGGAAATGCCGATAAAGGGTTTAAAGAATGAGGTATCGAGTCTCATAATTTTCTTGTTTTTTAGCGGACTATGACGTTGTTGGCTCTGAAACTGAATAATAGTGCTAATCCTCAGACCTTGGGAGTAGAAAACCAACATATAAACCCTCCAGACGAAGCAGAAGTTATGACAAATGCTGATTCCGATAGACCAAAGAAGCATGTTAGTGTTTTTGATTTCAATGCATTGCCTAAAGCAACACAATGCCAGAAAACAAAAACTGAACCTCAAACGTTCTTACAAGCACACCAGTCAAAGAAATGTCAGAACAAGGAGCAAAGTGGAAAAAAAGAATTATTTAAGAATAAACAGGGAAAATAAGCTCGTGAAGCTAAAAAGGGAGTTTAAAAAAAAAAAAAATACTCAGACCAAATTCCTGTAGGCCCAAGTCTATTAGTGCGGGCCCGTATTCATGCCAAGCAATGCAGTTGCAACAAATTCAAAGAATAGTGTTCTAAGATGTATGCTTGGAAAGTGGAATTTTGAGACCCTCCAACAGAAGAATGGATCCAGAGCTGTAAAGCCAAGAGTGGTGGCATGAGGAATGTTCCAATCATGAAAATGGTATTTTTATTTGTGTCTATTTTTAGCTGCAGAACTTAATACTTGAACATTACGCTACAACGCATTACGCTTAATTTGATACTTAGTAGGATGTTAAAACACAGTTATCATTTGTAAAACTAGGTAATATATTCAAAACATAAAATATGTTCAACCTTTTTCAACGTTGTCATCTTGCCCCTAGGTCAAAGTCATCTTGCCCCAGTACTGGGGCAAGATGACGATTTGTTAAGGTTATGAAAAAATAAAAATATCCTTCGTTATTTTTATTTGAAAAATTAAATGGCAATATATTTAATACTACAAAGGACTACTCTAACAGCTCATGTAAAATTAATTTTTCTATCCTTAAAAATAAATTAATAAACCACGAAAATTGTTAGCATAGTCATCTTGCCCCGGTCTCCCCTACCTACTCTGTAAAAAAATTCCGAACCGTTCCTGAGTGTTTCCGTGTAACGTTTCGGGATTTTAATGGTTTTTATCCACTTCCTGGAAATATCAAGTATCATTGCCAAAAAGTTTCCTGAATTGCTACAAGTGTTCCAAATGCAGACTTCTCTCTGTTGTAAAATATTTTTAGCTCCCAGTTTAAAGATTAACTAAGAGTATTTATAAGGTGTATCGGCTTTTATTTGGTTACGGCTCGTCCATACTGATTAAACTCCCAAAGGGAGCAAATAAGTATGGACAACGTAGCCTTGCAAGAATTGCAATCAAGCGAGATGCTTAATAATTGCAATTCTGGCTTAGCTTTGGCCATTTTTGCAATGCTGCTTTTGCAACTATCTTGATTAATCAGGAAGGTGCCAAGCTGATTACTCTAAAGTTCCGAAGATACGACTGGCTTTAAATGGGAGGATTTCTGAATTTTTTTTAGGAAGGTAACTGAATTTTATCGGAAAACGTTCCTGGTTTCTGAGAGATATGTTACTGGCAGAAATTAGGCACATCAGCTGCCTATTATTTTCCAGGAACGTTTCTGAATCGTTTTTACAGTGTATCTTAGCTCAGTAGTGATTTAAAACTGAAAATTCAATGGAACTTCTTTAATCCAAACCCCTCTCATTCGAGCGTCCGCTAATCCAAATGCCGCCGAGTATGCTCTGTAAAAAAAGTTAATTTAGCTACCAAAGAAGCACTTGATTCAGACAAAAATGGTTCGGTTTTTCTAAATTTTAAAAAGTTAACTAGTTAGCACTTTAAATTAGCACATCTCAAAATTTAAAGCACGTTTGAAAATTTTAAAACAATCTATTTTAGTTTAACTAGTACTAACTTTTAACTAATACCTCACACTATGTGATATATATGAGTATTATCCCTGAAAGTATATAATATGCACCGCACTTAGCGTTCTGAATATTGAAATTTGACATATTTTGAATATTGACATATTTTGAGAAGTGAAATTTTACTTCACTTCTTAATTATAGCTGAGCATATCACACATTATAATAATTTCGAAAAATTAACTCCATATTTTGTGTGAGCTCATTAAGTTGGCTCCATTGCGCATCAAATATATGGCGCATTTTTTTTCTATTACACCTGTCATGCTGTTATGTACGAGTTATTATTACGTCGTATATTAGACACCGCAAAACGTTTAGTAACGCATCTCAAAATTTAAAATCCATTTGAAATTTTAATCCTCAATCCATTTTAGTTTTACTAATCCTACTTTTACTTAGCACCTTATTTACATCTGAACAATTCGTTTAGATTTCGCACATTAACCATTTTCAAAAATTACTTCCATATTATTTTTGGGATAAGCTCAATAAGTTAGCTCCATTGAGCATCAAATACAATGATGCATTTTTTCCATTACATCTATTAGGTCATCACTTCTTGCTACTCCTTAATTTTTTTCCCGCTTTCTAGCAGTCGTACTAACATTTCATCAGTTTTGATTTCTATTTCAAAACATCGGCGCCACAAAGCATCTTTGTGCCTCGTTTCTTGTAATCTTCCACCAACGTCTGAAGATCATGAATCATCTTTCTCTTTCCCCATTTCACTCACATGATCAGATGATGAAGTACTACCCAAGAAGAAATAAAATCAATTCAACAGATAGAATGGGTTGCATTAAGTAAATAAAAAAACTAAACAAATAAAGTGGCTTGAAATAAATGGTTTTTCCCGTTGAAGTTGGGAAGGGTTTTGTGCCAAAACAAACTGATGTTTTAAGCATATTCTTGCCCAGAAACTCAATCCATCAAATATCATTCCTCTTTTCAATTCTTTTATAAATATTCTGCATCTTTCCGAAAAATTTAAGTTTGTCAGTTTTTTATTCATTTTTAAAAATGATGTGTGTGTGGATGTATTATTTGTCAGCCATATATTAATCTACAAAAATAATGTAAAGAAGCTGTGGATAATAAAATATGTTAACGTGTTTTTAAATGCTTTTAAAAAAGACATTGCTTTAGCAACAGCAGTATAATGGAATTTTATGGTAATAATCAGAGCTTAAAATTTATTAGTAGGGTTCTTAATATTGGATGCCAAAGAAACATTTTGTGTTCTGTTTGACTTGTTATTTCTTTTTACGAGATTGGTAAACAGTATTGTGTTTTTCTTTTAACAGAATATGTGAAGTTTTTACTTCTAGAAAATTCACCAATGCTAATTTTTCAATGGTATTCTTGTACATAGACGCCAAGGTATATATAAAAAAAATTAAAAAAAAAATCCCTTTGATTTTAAGAATTTTAAGAATGAAAAGAAAACACTCTTTTTCATTTAATGCAGCTAAAACAAGTTGCCCTACTTATCTATGTTTCGTTTAAAAAATCAACAAAAACGCTTTATATCAAGACAATTTCATACTAAGTTAGTATATCATATTAAGGCTACATTATTTTATTAATTTTTGATAGACAAAACTTGATGTCTTTCAATATCAATATTCAGAACGCTAAGTGCGGTGCATACTATATATTTTCAGGGATAATACTCATATATATATCACATAGTGTGAGGTATTAAGACATTACGAGATATGTATATGTATCTCATAATGAGTATACAAGGGAATATACCCATTAAAAGAATATTTCCTCTCATACAACTTCATGTGGCGTCTGCCAAAATAGCTCTACTTATAACCAACACAACGTTAACTTCTCAATTCTTATATATTTCTCAATTTTTATATATTCACGTGTTTTTAAGCTAATACTTTGATTCAATAAATCAAAATTAAACCACGTTTATTGATTTTTCCACCGCTAAAGTTTATTGATATACATCGGGTATAAAGAACATTGAGCCTTATTCTCAAAGATTTTACCTGCAATTTATAATTCGTTTGAAAAACATATATGCACAGGCTGGAGGTGGATGAAAGTATTTGGATGTTGAATAGTATATAGTAGTGAGAGATTAGAAAGTAAGAGAGTGCATTTAAGCGACAACTGCTTGTTGCTACTGTCAGATCTAGCATATACTAAATCATCTGTCAAATATGTTTACGAAAAGTAGCGTGACATGTAGTAAGAGTAGAGGAGGGGGTGAGGTAAGGCGTGATGAAAGAAGGGTTGGGTGACAAAACCTTAAGAGAAAAGTGTGACACCATTTATGGATAGCTTCTTACGTGTTTGATAGTCATATAAGGATCTCTGTCGCGTGTCCGCCACGGAATGGGATCGTAAAGTCATGAAAAAGAGGCCGCAATTGACAATGTTTGACTTTCCCGGTAGAGTAACAAGGTGATATTGTATGTACGTCTGCATAATGTGTCAAAGTGACTGCTCCCAAAGTTATTGTTGCTGCGACATCACATTGAAGTAACATGAAACATTTCACTAAAGAAGACGGGATCCCTGTGAGGTGTCACAAATTTCTCTCTTCATGTCTGTTCCCGCAGTGAATAGAAGCAAAGTACTACGATTTTTCCGCGACGTGATGCGCTTTCACGGAGATGACAATGATATAGCATTTCTTGAGCATATTTATTTTGTACTTACAATAGATATGCTCAATAAGGCTAATTGTTTTCATTGTAAATTCCTGTTGTTATGTCTGTTTGTCGAAAATGAATATTTACTTGATCCTTTTTGTATGTCTGTTTAAAAACAAGGCAGGAAGTACAAAGCAATAAAATTTTACCTTCAGCTAACACTTCTCCCAGTAACTGACAATTTAATGCATTTGCTCAAAGCAAAATGCCCCCTTTCCCTTCTTTTTTCATAAATGATATATAGATATAATTTATTCACAAATAATACACAAATAACCTGAACTACCCAACGCGTTACTTTGCAAAAACCTTTTTAAACTATACATAATATCACAAGCATATTTGGAATATTATATTGATCTTTTAACTTTAAATAAATCGTGATGAACTTTTTAGTCGCAGCTATTAAATCTAATTTGTTAAAATGCATACAAAGCATTTGTTACGGAATCTTTTCAAAGTTCAGTTAAAGATGCAAAATAGTATCATATTTTAAAAAAGCGGTATTTATTTATTTATTTTTTACTCAAATAAGCCATTTCTTTACTTCACTACAAGTAACAACAGCTACACAAATTAACATGTTTATAAACAAAGACAAACAAACAAACAAACAAAAAAAAAGACAAGCATAAGTTGGGATTTATAGGTCTTTCAGTTGTATCAACGTAAAAATAAACACAAGTGCAAAACTCCACATAGGGATTCCAAAAGACACGAATTGCTATCTTTGAAAGCAATTACGAGCAGCGGAAGAAATAGAACGTGAGGAGAATCCGGGACCGACCTGCACACGAAGTTCTGAAGTGATAGACGTCTTAAGAAAAGAATGCGAATGCTGAAGTCAATACCAATCAGAACAGTTCAGAGGAAGAAAAACTGATGGTTTTCATTTCTTATTCTTTACAAATAAGTCAAAATTCTTTAAATTCCTTTTTTTTTTTTTTTTGCATTCAACATTCAAACTAAGCCGATGAAAATTGGAGAAAGTTGTTGGAATTCAAAGTTAAGGATTTTAAATTGTTATCAATACTTTTCCGCTTACAAACGGAATTGTGCGTCTGTGTATGTATCAATAAGATTTAATAACTTTTATTTTTTAGTTTGAAGTTACATTAGGTTGCCAAATGATAGTTAACACACTAAAATTTACATAGTTTGATGCCATCGTAATGAAATTCGTTTCAAAAATCCTGCTAGTTCAGCATGCTTGACATTGAGTCGCAGATATAATAAGTTTAGAAAATACGTCGAAAAAAAAGCAATAATAGAAGGGTGAACAAATTTAATGGACAATGGGGTCGTTTCCAATATTTAAAAAGTATTTTTTTCTGAAAGAGCATGCTTAAAAACATGGGATCTGACCATTTTTTAAATAATTTATTTAAGTTTAATATTTTTGAAAAATACTTAAATCGGTGCGCTTTCACTGTTTACATTTCTGTCGTGTGACATCACAAATGATGAAATGCCATTCAGTGCTGCCATTCACGGAGAAAAATATTTAATTCGCATCTTTACTCACATAAATTGGCAACGATATGGTTTATAGCAAGTAGAGTAGCAAGAATGTATAGTAGAGCGCAATATTTAATTCGCTTCTTGATTATCATAACTTGGAAACGTGGTAGAAAGATGCGCCAAATTGCATCATTTGAGACGTCATCAAGACCACGCCTTGTTTTCAAAATCGGACATTTTAAAAATTAATTAAAAAATAACTGTTGTGAAAATAAAAGTATTCTCTTGGTCCATGTTTTTTTTTTCCTCATTCTATCAATTTCAGTGACTAAAAGTAGTACTTTTGACTAAAGGAAACAACTCCATTAATAAAGCACAAAATATAGCTTAATTTATGTACAAATTAGGTTATATTTTCATAACAACAAATTTGGAAACGTCAGAAGCATTTGCTATATCCCATTGGGAGTAATATGTAAGCACGATTCAATTTTTTATTGGATTTTTTTTCTGGAAAGAAAAATCTGTAAATTGTTGAGCATTAAAATAAAAATATTCGAGAAATTTTTCCAAGAAAAGTCTCTTATTGATTAACTGTAGGCGTTGCAAACTCTTGTATGACTAGGATTTGGAATCAACAGAATGGAAATTTTGCAATCTCGTTAATAAGCAATTTCTAAATTTTACTAATTTTAGTACTGAAATCCAAGTAATTGTTTTAAAAAATGTATATTCAAAACTAAAAATAAATAATTATTTACATAAAATTCAATCAGTTTACATACTAAAATAAGTTTTGCATCATTTGATTTACTAGTAATCACGTAATCTTCATAAAATGGGAAATCTTGGAGTTTACCGAGTGCCCTCTTAATTGCACAACCTACTGTATTTATGGATGTAAAATCTTAATTTAACGCTAACTCTACCAAGTTTTCTTAAGTCATTCATTTACGAATAAAGAAAATGCGCAAATTTATGTATTCCAACATTTAATTTAAAAAAAGGGGAGGGTGATCCAAAGCGGGTGGGTTAATGAAGAAAGATAAAAAATTGTAGTTTTTGGCTTTTTATAGGAAAAAATGGGTTTTAGTTCCTAGCAGGGGTTGTGAACTAAAAAATAAGAAGTGATTCTTGGATTATTTCACACCCAATATTTATTTAGTGTCAAATATTACAAACACTTGAAAAACCCAATGTGCGCTAACAGGGGTCCAAAGCGAGTAAGCTTAACTAATTGCGATTTGGTACATTTGTCAGTTAAATATAAAAAAATAGACGATTGATTTAATTAACTAGCTAACTGCCATTATAAAAAACTATAATAATAAGTTGGATTTTCAATTTAAACTATAAAAGTATAAGTCAGCGCATTTGTTTATAAAACATAAAAAAATAATTGATTAAATCAAGAGACTAGCTAACTGACATAAAAAAATTAACTTTTTTAAGTTATACTTATCCTATTTAATTAGAAAATCTAAGTCAGCAAGTTTGCCAAAAAAAAAAAAATCGTGTATACCCGCTTTGAAAGAAAGCACATAATGACCATCGTAGTTTATATGTGGTTGATGTCAGCGTAATAATATTGACAATTAAACGAATAAGCTTGTCTTCGACTAATCACAAGTAACAAACCTTCAATTTTTTTATATATTTTTTAAAAAAAATTATATCTGACTACGCCATGCTGCTTCGCTGTAACTGATTGAAAATTAGGGGGAGGGGGGGGGGGGGGGGTAAGCGCCATCCTTCAGGACCCGAATGATTGCAAGATCTTCTCGGTTTGGTTTGCCCTGAACGACGTACGTGTTTATTTAATTAGGAAACAAAAACATAATTACATGATAAAAACATATAGAGACACATGATCCTGGTTACAAAAAAATTCGTGACTACATATAAACTGAATACAATGTCTAAACAGTATCAGTTCTATGATAAGGCGGGAAAAAGAAGTTGCTTATTTTGGAAAAGAAAGTTAATAAGCGAAAGAGCTTTCCTGTAGGCCTCTTTATCGATGAAGATGAAACGCTTCCATTGCGCTCTTAAATTACTTGAAATCACAACATGGAAATTCGAGGTAAATCTGCAGTGGAAGAAGAAGTGCTCAAAGTCTCCAAGTTCCCCACAAATGCAGTAGGGAGATTCAAGGAGGTTTCTTGCGTGGAGGTAAGAATGGGTAAGCCCATGGTTAGTGGTGAATTGGTTTAAGGGAGAACTTTGGAGTCGAGACAAAGAGACAGTGTTGAAAAAATCATACGTCTAGCGACCATTAGATGAATGGTCCCAGTATGATTGCCAGTCTTTGAGGAGAAATTGATTGATGTCTTTTTTGAGTTGACTCATTGGGAAGGGAGTAATGAGGTCAGTGGCTGAGTTAGTGGCATCTTTAGCGAGTTGGTCGGCAAAGTCGTTTCCATTATTGTTGGAGTGGCCTTTTATCCTGGAGATAGTGACAATATGACGGAGATTAATTAATTTAGACTGGAGTTGAAAAATGAGCATGGACTTGGGTTCATAGTTGAGGAGGGCTTTGATGGCCGATAAGCTATCGGCCCTGATGTGGAATTTATTGTTAGCAAAGTTATCCATAGGAGAAATGATCATGAATCCAATCGATGGCGAGATGTATGGCTTGGATTTCGGCCTGAAAAACAGAGTTGTTTGGACGAAGGGTCTTAGAACTTGAAAATATAATGTCCATTTCCTTCATAGCGATAAAAGCGCATGCTGTACCTGCATCTGTCTTGGAACCATCCGTATAAACATTAATAGTAGAATCATCATTTGATTCAGTGATAGTGAGTGGAAGAATAAATTGGTGAAGATTGCTGTTGTAGTTATGTTGATTCCTTGAAGTTAATTCGTAATCATCAGCTTGAATGGTATGGTCGTTCAAAACTGAGTTGATGAGGAGTCTTTTAGTTTTGAAAGTGATAGCGGTGTATTTCAAATGGATGTGGAGAGGAGGAATACCGGTGAGAACATTGAGGGCATCAGTTGATACTGATCTGAAACATTTAGCAATTTTGAGAAGAAAGGGCCTTTGCATTGAAGAGAGAAGCCTGTAAGATGATCTAGGAACATTGTCAAACCAGATGCCACTTGCATAATCAATTATCTTAGAGATGACGTTGTTGTAAATAAATTTTAAAATAGTAGAAGAGAGATAGCCTTTAAGACTTGAAACTCGACAAAATTTTTGGAGTGCGGAATGGGATTTTGTCCGTAGGTGATAGAGGTGCTGAATAAAATTAAGATTTTGATCAAAAATAACGCCCAGATATTTAAGAGAGTCGTTGAAACGAATAGAGTGTTCGCCAATCTTGATTGTAGGTGCCCTTTTAAGTTTTATGGAATGGTTATACTGAATATGATAAGAGTTGGTTTGTTTGCCGAATAGCAGGGCGGAGGTCTTTGAGTGTGCAATAGAAAGATTTAATTTGGAGATCCAGGAATTAAACAGTTCGAAGGAAATCTTCGCAGTGTCTTCAAGGCACTTTCTGGTGGTCCCGGAGACAAGGAAAGCTATGTCGTCCGCATATGCTTGGACATAAACATTTTGAGGAAATTGGTAGTTGAGAAGGATATTGGTAAGAATATTCCAGAGAAGTGGGCTCAAACAAGATCCTTGTGGGCATCCTTTCAGAAGCGTGTAGGAAGCAGAGTGTCCTGGTGTCCATATTTTAAAATGTCTATTTGTAATGGATTAAAAAATGAGAGAAGTAAACGTAGGATCTATGTCATACTTTAGAAATTCTTCAAAAAGAGTGTGGTATTCTATGGAGTTGAATGCACCGGTGATGTCAAAAGTTATGAAAGCGACGTAATTGCCGCCGGCTCTGAGTTCAGTAATTTTATCCTTAATGCTTTGAAGTGCGTCTATAGTGGATTTCCCCTTCACGAATCCAAATTGTTTTGTGGAGAAGATGGGATTGTTTAATATATTACTGTAAATATTCTGCACGATAATCTTTTCCAAGATTTTCCCAAAACAATTGATAAGAGAAATTGGCCTGTAGTTTGTTGCATCAGAAAGATCCTTGGCATCTTTAGGGATAAAGACAATCATAGAATCGTTGAAAATAGGAGGGAATAACTTGAATTTTATACATGAATTAAAGATAAACTGGATGAGGTCCGGGAATTTATTGTAGAGGAAACGAATGATGTTGAAGTCTATACCGTCTGGTCCTGCTGCTTTTTTAGTAGAAAAAGAGTGGATAATATTAGAAATTTGAATAGGATGAATGTATGGCACTTGAGAACAGTAATCTTGCTCACTAGATGATGAAGGGAAGTCAAAAATGTTAATGGCACCCGTATTGACGCAGAAATTGCTCTTGACGATATTGTCGATATTGTCAAAACATGACAGGAAGTTTTGCGTACTGAGACGGTTAAATCTTGTACGAAGGCCTTTAAAGGCAATTATGAATGGCATACCGTAAGGAGCTGTGCAGGTAGCGCAGAAATTCTTCCATGCATCAAGTTTTGCGTTGACAATATTCTTCCTGTAGTTTGCGTTCTCTTTCTTGATTTTGATTAAGATGTCCTTCTTTTCGAGATCCTGTGCCCTGTTGTACAGTCTTCGAAGGGCTTTAATTTTTGATTTTTGAGTCTTCAACTCACTGTTCCACCAGTGAAGTTTCAGGTTGTAGTTTTTAATGGTGATATTCCTAAAGCATTTACTCATTGAAGATTGGATAAAGGGAATAAATTCAGAGATGTATCTGTTAAAGGAAGCTTTATCGTGAACAACGTGGAAAGGGTGTGCTAATAGCCACTGACGAATGAGGTTATCAAACTTATGATAATGGCCGTGGGAAGTTTTGAATCGGTTGTAAGGGCTGGTGAGGAGATTAAAGTCGAATCTTGTACGAATGTATCTGTGATCACTTTGAGAGTCATCAAGTAAAATATCCCAGTTGGAAATGTCTTGGAGTAGATTAGGGGAGCAGCAAGTAAGATCGGGAAAACCTTTTCTTGTCTCGTCGTAAGAGAGGAAAGTAGGAATTTTGTTGTCCGTATTAAGGACAATAATAGAGTACTTGGTAAAAAGCTCACTCGGATAAACACGAAAAACATATGCATCACAGTTTGCACACCATGCGGCGGCATACGAATGCCTAACCGATTTGGGCCACCCTCCCCTGCATTTAATTATAGATACACCAAGAATTATGCATATACCACCTTTACGTTTTTTTTGATGAATTGAAAGTATTCCCATATTTCAAGAACTGACGAAAAAAGTTTTCAGTTTCCCAATTTGAAAACATATTAAAATAGGATCAATTTTCAGCTACTAAATTGTTTATTTTGTGAAACGTAATGAAACCTCCCAAAGTATTAACGTAAATACTACTATTTGCAACTGGTGTTATAGTATAGCTCAGCTCTAAAAATCCACAAATTCGGTGTTTATCAAATTTACAAACGCGTTAAAGCGTTCCATGTTGGGAATATTTTCAAATAATAACGAAATTAAGTTAAAAATGAAGATGCGTTAAAAATATACAAATGCAAAATTTCCATCCTGCAGTGTCCGGTTTTATTTCTAATTTATGTTTTGAATGCATGTTCATCACTCTTTTCTTTCGTCCCAGGAACCTGCAGCCATAAATTCGGCACGAATGTTTTGATTTTAAAACAAAATCATCTTAGGTTTTCAAAAAAAACAATAATAATATTGATAAAAACAAGTGTTCCTAGTGAAAGAATATAAAACAACTTTTAAGGTACAAATTAGCAAAAAAAAACTGCACACACGAGTTTTGGGGCTGGAAGGAAACCCTTTTTCAATGCAAAAGAAGTTAGTCTGTGGATGAAAAGACACCCGACAAAAGCCAACTACTTAGTTGTCAACAGTAAAAAGATATAATATATGTATGTATGTATGCACATTATGTATTAACACTTAATTGTTGCTTTTATTCACAGCAATAGGATAGAATTTCTTTTATAAAAATGTCGTGTCTTAGATAAGGCATAAAATAAATCCTCAAGATAAAATTTTAGTCATTTTTTTTCAAAATAGAACTAGTCTAAACCACAATACTTCTGATTTGTTTTATTACTCTTTAAGTTTATGCGGGAACAATAATTTCGATTTTATGCATAAATTTCACATATGTTTTTGGTTAAATTAATTTAAAATTTATGTTCTTTCTTTTTATTGACAAACAGAATAGCATAAAGAAATGAAGATTTTAGCTGAGTTGATTATAAATATTATAAAATAACAAAAATATAAATAAATATAAATGATATAAACGGTTTTCCTTACAGAGAATTTATTTATTTCCGAACATTACTTAAAACATCACTCGAATTCGACAAAACATTTTTTATATTTTTTAAATATATTTTTTTGTATCAATGAGACATTGCATTTATCATTGGAGTTTGTGCTCATTTCTGCTTTTGAAAACTTAATGTATACAGCATTTCAAAGATAATTTGCCAAAACTAACGTACTTATTGCACAATATTTTTTTGAAAACCACCTGGTTGTAGGTAGAACAAAAAAGTTTTATTGAACCTGTGGTTTTGAAAGACAAATTACAGTATAGAGTAAAGCTAAATAATGCCCATAACTTGGATATAGTGACCATTAAAATAGATTTATTTATTTATTTATTTATTGTAAACCATTTTTTCAAATAGATAAATAATATATGAACGGTAAAATGTTTTTTTTTTTTGAGATATTACAATATTTATCAATATAGTTTTTATTTATTTGAACGCTTCTTAACTTACTCTATCAAACGGTTTGGAAGATTTTACTGAAATCAACTTATTGTTAATGCACAATATTGACATGAAAATCATCTAGTTTCACATTCGACGAAAATATTTTTAATGAACATAATTAACACAAATTTAATATTGAATATGAAACGAAAAAAATATCTACCGCGTTTTATTATTTGCTATTAACAAAATCTGCGACCTGAAAACATTTCTTAACGGTATAGAATACTCAAAATCTATTTTGAGTATGTTATATTTCATCACAGATTGAGCATTGAATTGTTTATGCTAGATCAGGGGTTCACAACCTTTAAGGGTCAGCGTCACCCTTTAAACACTGATGCGAGCTCCCAGTCACCCCCCCTTACCCCATCAGGCCACCATGTGTGGTAAATACAAGAGTACAATCAAATTTTGAAACTGAAGTTAGCTAAAAAAAATGATCTAGATATTAAATTTAAAAAAAATATGCAACTTTGCAACCAAAGTTAATCATTTTTACACATAACTATCTTTTGAACATATTCCTCTTAGATCAAATATTTAAATACAAATAAATTTTAACTAATCTAGGATCTAGGTGAGGTCGGCATGCTACACCAGTAACTTTCACATCGAAGTAAGGCTAACCTTTGTTTCCTCCTGACAAGTTCTTAAATATTAGGTGTAAACTTGTGAAAAACCGCACCTTTGATCACCGAAAACGACACTTAAAACTTCATAATCAGCGGTATTGTCGAACATATTTACATGTACCTTCCAAATCCGGAAAATTATAGCTATATTCAAACTTTATTTGTTAATACATTCACACCCTCCTGTTAAAGAACTCCAGTTCTAGATGATAAATATTGATATTGGCTCGATAATGTTCCTGATTAAATCTAATGTACATTAGGGAATTAGTCGCATTTACGTGTTTCGTAGTCTTAAAAACTCTACTTCTCCCTGTAGAAGACTAAGTTTGCAAAATCTAAGAACGACTAAGTCCAGCTATATAACTAAGATTGCTTACCAAAAGGTAACATTTTCAAAAAAAAAAAAAGCTATTTTCACGATGTATTTTTTACCTTAAACATGTGAAGTCAGTTTTGTTTTTATGAAATGTGAGTCGGGATCATTGTTGAATTAGTATTTAACAGTTTGATATTTAAAGATTTAATTTATAAAGTTTGCAATAAAATTTAACAAGCTTTAGAAGCGCGTTATTGAGGTAAAGGGGGAAAATACAGCAAAAAATACTGAAAAGTAACAGAATAGATAAGATGAAACCACTATTAAACAACCAAATTTCCACAGCAGTGCTTTTAAATAAAGATATAATTCCTGAAAGAACTTGATTTAAAAACATATTTTATTTCAGTGCCAGAGTTCAAGGGAAAAAAGACAGCAAAAACTATTGGAAATTATAAAAATAAACATTTTTATAACCTGTATATTTTAATTGCTCATTAAAAAAATAGGTTTTATTGCTCAAGTTCAAGATCACAAAGACGGTAAAATCAATGAGTTACAGAATGGACAAGATGAAAAATTTATTACACTCAAATTTCAACAACAATTCTTTTAAATAATGGTATACTTCTTTAAATAATTTGACTAAAAGGAATTTGTAAATCAGTGCCAGAGTTCAATTGAAAAGAGGCAGCGAAAATTGTGAAAAACTATCAAAATAAACATTTTTATAACCTGTATATTTTATTCGTTGATTAAAAAACTTTTTTTTTTAGTCCGAAGTTCAAGAGCAGAAAGATGGTACAATCACTGAAACCGAAGAAAAAAAACAAGACGCGAAAAAGTGCACTTTGGGTGCTGATGCATATTTTAACACTGATTTTAAAAATACGGGTTCAGTGCCAAAATTCAAGGGAAAAAATACAGTCGAAAGTGTAGAAAACAAAGAAAATAAATATTTTGATAAATCTATTAATACTGAATTTCATCAACAATGTTTGCAAATAAAGAAACATTAAGTAAAATAATTTAAGTTCAAACCGATGATTTAATGTGTAATTTTCAATTCCAAACAATTTTTGAGCATGATTAAAATATAGGTTTTTAAGAAATGTTTCGAGTATTAAAAACATTGTCATTCTACTTTTTCAATAGAAACAGCACTAAAATGTATTGATTGATAATAAAGTGCATGTAGTATCAGCGTGAGTAAGTTTAGTTTATGCAATATAGGCTCGCTAAATGATGAAAAAACAAATCACATTTTTAACGCTATCATTTTTTATCAATAGATAATCAATTCTAATTTTTTCAACAATTTTTCAAACTATATGCGAAATTGTGCGTTTAATACTACGATGTCTAGTTATAATGAGCAGTAATTTTTATTTATGCACAACTTATCACCCTTACTACCAATTAGTGAGATCGAAAATATTTGTTGTCACACCATTTTTTAAAACTCAGAAACTTAAGCACTGGTACAAGAAAGTTGACATTCAAATGTGAGGCTTGTATGCAAAATAAAAGTTTGCCGTCAAAATTTATACTTATAAACGTAACATTTGAATACTCCTCATATATGTTTTATAATATAGAGTTTATTAACAATGAAATTCATTTTACTATTTGTGATTTATCTCCGAATGCTATTTTAATTACAAAAACCCAAAATAATTTTTCGTTACTAAGTTTCTACTTAAATGTAAAAAAAAAAAAAAAAAAAAAAAACATCTTACCTATTGCCAAGTCATCTGAAGAACACTGAAATCCAGGCAGTGCACAGCAAAAAAAGAGCAAGCAAATTACAACAAAACGTAACATATTGTCTGCTTGTTTCCGTTCCACACAAGAGCCACAATAACGTTCAAAGTTTGCGAAAGTATCACATCGCTCACAGACTGACATTGTTCTTATTTTCTATGTGCCAGATAAACTTATATTTTCTTTTTAAAAGCTTGTTAGCTGATTAAATATAATAATTGTTGTAACTTGAAAAATAAAAAAGTTTATTTTTATTACTATAAAACTATTATGTTATATTTTGTAAAAGAAGTTATATGTAAGACATTTTTACTAGATTACTTGCTTTGGAATAAACTCACAACCTTGTACGTTCAATAATTGAAGTTGTAGTTAATACTTTTTCTCAATTAAAACTTCTTACAAATTCAAAACTTTTTTTTTACTAAAAGTTTCAATCCTATTTAATAGATTTTTTTTCTCTAGCTTGGGAAGGTTATATTTGGTTTTTCAAATTATTTACGTCACAAGAAAATATTTAATGAAGGAAATACGTACATCCATAAATGTCGTTTTGATTCATCACTTATTAAACACAACAAATTCAACCATGAAAAATGCGTTGGCACACTTGTTTTGAGTTCAGTTGTATTTACTATTCTAAAAATAAGGAAGGTCATTTCTCCTCTCAAGCTTTAAAAATAGTAAGTAATTGCACAAATATAGTTTTACTTTTCACTCTAAATTTCAATATCACAGTATCAGTGCTGTTTTTGAAGAGTCCTCATTTAGTTTTTAAACGGCAACTACTTGATTCAGTAAATGCAAGTGTATCTAATTTTTTGCTATCTAACGTGAAATTTTCATATTACAGATTTAAATACTCTTTCAATAAATCTATTTTTTTACATTTCTTTAGTCAACATAATAGCAATAGCTAAAAACGATTACGTCCTATTATATAAATGCATTGCCTACCATAAACACATTTCATAGAAGCTAAACCTAGACATCAGCTAAAACGCGCTAAAAAAAGTATTTATTTATTTTTATTCCAAGTCAATTATAGCTTCAGAAAAATTCCACCACCAAATTCATAATAAAACAAATTCAATATCTTGCTACTGCCCTAACGTTATCTTGCGCAAAACTTCCGAAAACAACCGGAAATAAAGTTGCAAGGAATTCGAAACTGCTGTTCTTGCAAAGATGTGTTGATCCATGGGGATCATAACTCGGACTGCAGACGACTTTTGGGGAGACTCAGATTCGGATGGGTGATGAGAGGCTCGATTTCGATCGAGTTACTGCGACGCCTAGCGGAAGATTTCCCATTCGGAAATATTTCAGATATATTATTTCAAAATAAGGAATTTATTCATGTTTCAAAAGTTGCATTGATATAATAAAATTTCTTCTCTTCTGCTATCATGCTTGACGCAAGATTTGTCTGTTGCTTTGCAGAATTTGTATTCCATTCAATATTGTTATTCTCCTAAAAAAAAGTTCCTTTCCGTATTTTTTTAGAAAAATTGGAAAACTCTTATTTAGTTCAGTGAATTTAAAAATTTGTCATATAATTACATAAATTAACAAATATGTTTCAAATATTGTTTATATTTTATAACGTTGCAGGTTTGAGTATTTTTACTTTTCACCGCAAAAGTATTTATTCATTAATCGTTATAAAACTAATTAACGTTAAGCTTAATTACCAAAACCTGCAAGTATATATAGTGTTATGCCCTTCAGAAACTCACACAAAATAGTTTAAAAAAATATATAAAAGCACAACACCGTAACGGTTTAATGAAAATAGAGGAGGGGGTATTTTTTTTAATTCCACCCCCCGAAAAAATCTTTACTCTTTTATAAATTTAAGCTGACAGCTTAGTAAAAACACTTCAATTCATTGGGACAAAGCGTACTGGTATCAATAACTGCTCCACAGACGAGTAATAAAACATAGCAAAAAATAGGTAAGAATGAACTAATTTAAACATTTTGCCAATAATAAATATTAAAATAAGTACTTCGTCTGTTCTTAATGATAATAAAAGGACGAGTTATAAGCTATTAAGTATTAACAGTTGATTTATCTTAAAAAAAGTTAATATGTGCTCTTACAGTTAGCAAAACATTTTTAGGAATGAAATTGATTATATTTTAAAGCAGTATTAGTGAGTGATTTATTTGTGATTTATGTTATCACTAATACATTATGCATAAAACGCTTCGTGAATGTATTTGAAAAAATTTAAATGCTATGAGGTCACCTTATACCGAGCGATATATTCGTCGGTAGACGTGTACGTATATCGGACGTCAGTGAGTCTCAGACGTCAGACATTTGATGTCTGATTATCTGCATTTAAAACAAGAATACGTTTGAATTATTGTATAGGATACAATATATATATTTGGTCTACTATGTAAATAAGCATAGTGTAGCTTTAAAATATCCATATTTGTTCTGAGCATTTGCATTAGTTCCTGAATTTAAAGAGTTTACAATATTTTGGTGAAATTCGAAATGAACAGTTTGTATTTGAAAATTGTGTGTCAGGTTCTTTATTTATTTATTGCTATTTTGTTTTCATGATTTATTAAAAACTGCAATTTTTAGTAAAGAAAGAGCTCCAAAATAGGCCAATCTAAGATTTATGACCTAGTATCTTGCTCATTTAAGATTTAATTGACTCAAAAATTTGTACATTCACTATGGGACTTACCCAAAGAAAAAAATAATTCTATGTGAACATTTAACAAAAAAAAAATGAATAAATAAATAAAAAATAAATAAAAACAAATAAATAAATAAAGGTTTTAGTCCTGTAATTGACACGGGTTTTCAAACAGACTAAATCTATAATTATTTTTTTTTAAAAGTACTTTTAAACTTTAAAGAATTGATACTTATTTTCAATGTAATGTAAAATTATTTTAAACCGCATTTAATGAACAAAAAAAAATCAAAAATTATATATTTACTTGAATGGAAACGATTAAGAGCAATTGTTACATTCGATGCACTAATAAGTCATTATTTTATGTTTTTTTTTTTTCACTGCGTTTCGCATTTGCATCGTATGTAGCACATTGTCATGCACTCTAATCAATCCTGCGTATCTTAATAGGACACTGGAGCCCTAATAAAGCTAATCCTGGCCTTATTGAACTATGATCTACTTTTTCAGGGTTATCAAATCACAGAAAAATGAAGGTACACAGCGACATTTGTCCTTTTGAATTTATCAACTCTATAATTAAGGATTTCTAGAATAATTAACTTTTTATACTAGTAAAAAAGTGAAAAATAAAGTAACAAAAATTTCGGTAAAACAAAATCAGGCAAGTTTGACAAGACTCTTTTAATAACTGCTACTACAATTTTGTTTATTGATGAAATACCACTTAATGATAACGCTTTATCAACAGTTACGCTTTCTTTTGACGAAAAAATTACGACATAGAGTACGGTTGCTCTCCTGCATGGAAAATAGGGGATCGGTCTTAACAGTCTACATATTGTACGGAACGACCCTACAAAGATATTTAAGTTTAATGCAGTAGAACCTCACAATAAGGGACACTAAGGAGATTGGAAATTGTGTCTTTTAAAAAGAGGTGGGCCATCTTCCGAGGAATAAGAAATGATACAAGCCATGCTCGTTATAGTTTTGTAATAAACGGAAAATGCTAACGATTAAATATTGAACACATTTTAGAAACATTAAACAAAATTCATAATTATTCAATTTTTGAAATTCTTTTAATAGGTAAAATGTAATGAAACATTTGGCAATGGCAAAGTTTGGTAACATACAAAAATTATTTTGAAGTAACTCGTCGCACGGAGTTGTTTGATAGTGTGTAATTTTCAATTGAATGAAATGTAAATTACATCTTATAACCGCATTTCATTGTTGTTTTCTATACAAAGTAAGCCATAGGCTATCGGGGATGAGACAACTTTAAAAAGTGCTGAGAGGGAAAGCGTGCATGTAAGTTTCAGCTAAAAGTATACAATAAAAGCTTGCTTCACTGTATGTCCTAATGTCTAACTGGCACCAGTATTTCTTTTTTTTTTTTTTTTAATGAAAAACGAACTCGAAGCTCCATTAAGTTCCACATTTCTTATTCATTCAGGGCTTATTTTTTTTTTTTTGAAAATTTTCTCTGTAACTGTCCCTTAAACGGAGTATTCCTTAATCAGAGGTAAACAAATGGATGTCCTATCTCAAAAGGATTAGAATAAGAAAAAAATCCCTTTAATAGAGGTTTCCGTTAAAAGAGGTGTTGCTGTATTAGCAAACCTCTTTATAGTACTAGCCTCCTCTCTATAGTACCTTAGTACTAGCTCGAATAATAACTAGCTAATTCGCTTATTTTTGCTATAAGTGATAGTTTTATTTTATGTTTATTGGAGATCATTACTTATTTTTGATCATCAAATTATCTGAGATCATTACAATTAACATATTTAATATCATTCAAATTTCCAACACTTGCCAGCGACTGTTTGGTGTGATTCTTGATAAAAACAGATTATTTGTGAACGATCCCTTAGGATTTGTCACTTACTTAGGAATAATTGAAATTCAGCCCTTTAGGCCGCTGCCGGTTTTTTAAAATGAATTTATGATATTAAAGTGGATTTTTTTATCGGTTGCCGTTCATACTCAACTAAGAAGTTTTAAAAGTTATAAAATTTCTATCTTTTGCGCAGGCGCAGTGTGATATGATTTGCTTCAAAATGTTCATATTGCGTCAACTTTTCCAAACTTATATAATTATTATCTTAGTATAATTATTATCTTACATGCTATCAAGTTTTCTGAAAGTTTGGGTCAGCCAGAACGGAACACTACGTGTTATAAGAAAAACAATGCAAACAAAATTTATATTTTTGAAAGAAATGCATATATGTAATACTTTCACAAAAATATATTAAATACTATACACAGGTATTAAACTAATTTGTGAAATGTACAGCTTTTTAACGATCAAAAACAATTTTTGGTCTCTTCAATTTGTTGCTAGTCCCCTAAATACATGAGAGATTTAATTTGAATTGAAACTTGTCAGCTAGAGAATAACTTTTATGTAATAAAAGTCACGCAACTCTAAAACCTTACAGTTCGCTGATTTCTCGAAAAACTCTTTAAAGTGTTAATTTTTGCAAGTGATGCAGTTTTTGTCCACCTCTGTGGGTACCTCATATAAAGAAGTATCATCATATGATTACTTTATCCTACCTATGAAATTTGTTCTTGGCAATATGTAGTTTCAAGAAATTCCTAAAAATAAAAGTTTATTTTTTACATTCTTAAGCTACTTAACTTTTAATTGAAAAAATATTAATGGAGAGAAAATATATAAAATATTATTTAAAAAAATATGTTGATAAAATGATCAAATATACATTACGAATAAAATGCATAAAACATTTCATGAAACAATTATTTTTGCTACTCAACCACACAGTGATACTCTCAAACAAATCATTACAATTTGTCGCAAATAATAGGAAGCAAAAGTGATTAAATCTCATCTTTGTAGTTTACTCAATCGTAAAATTTCTGAAAAAAATTTAAAGTTCAATAAAGAAGGTTAAAATAATTCAAGAATTTTTCGAAATGCAGATTTTTGCATCCTATTATTTTTAAATGAAAGATTCTGGCGGAGAAAACTTTTAAAGGTACAGTCATAAAAGTATGAATTTTTCATGGAAGTAAACTGCAGTAGCATTAAAGCAAGACAGAGAAAATGAATAAAAAATGAAGTGGATTTATTTGAAAGCAACACATGCAGCATAAAAAGAGAACGAAAACGTGTAACGAGAATCATAATGGCTGAAATAAATTTTGGAAGAGGAATAATAAAGCGATAGTGACGTAGATCTGGGCTAAGCGTCGTTGTGCAAGCAATTAAAAACGCATTAAAGAGATGCTGAAAAGTTTTTTTCTTGTGGAAAATCAGGGAAGAAAAATTGCTGCAAAAACTATTACGAATCTGATTTTAATACTAACTCTACAGAGTTTTCTCACATATTGTAGATTTGGTATTTTAATGAGGTCTCCGAGTATAATAGAAAAAAAAAAAAGTTTCAAACTTTGTGAAAGCTGGACTCAACGAATAAATTTGTGTTCATGCTTTAAGTTTCATGATACTTTGCAAGGATTCGTACATGATCAAGATGTATCACAATTAATTGTTCTTACTTTCTAAATAATGTTTCTTACATTTGCGTTGGATAAGAGCAAATTTTAGCAAATGAAAAATGAAATAGAGGAGCAAAAACATGAACGATTAAAAACACTTAATTTGTGATTTACATTTTAATTAATCAACCCTTTATAGGAGCTCTGGAATAGTTAACTGAAATATTTGCTAAATTATTCTTGCAATATTAATATAATGTTCGATAATCTCTTAACACTCAACACTGCCTTTATCGACTATATGACAGAGATCACTCACAGAGACTCGACCAACTACACTAGACTTTCATGACTCTAATTACCATACAGCACTTCACACATTCCACCTCATATAGTTAAATAAATATTGAATATTTCTTTATCTGCATTACATTGAAGACTGCGAAGATGATACAAACATTTATGAAAAATATATATTACCATAAAATGTTTTTAAAACATTTAAAGAAACTGTGCTATCGAAATTTTGTGTACAACCTCTGTTCAGTTTGATACTGGATTAAGTAGGCACCGAATTTGGCGATAAATAAACAACTGGAAGTCTATAATAGTTTTATAGCAATTGGATATTACTTACTATTCATGCACAGTCGCTTCGTGAGCTCAGAAAATCGAATGGGGAACCTGCCGACAGTTTCAGGTATATCCCTCAGGTTTTTGAGTCAGTTTGAGCTTAGATTTCTTCACAGCTGTTTGTCTCAGCTGAGTTTGTGATTAAAAGTTATGAAAAGTACTTGACTTTAAATAGTTCCAAAAAATATTACTATTCTATTGCTACAACTATAAAACCAATGTAGATAGTTAGTAACAGCTATTCTAAATTGTTGTTTTCTGTAGAAAAAAAAAAGATAATTTCATGTTACCAAGACAAAAAAAAAAAAAAATGTGGAAATAGTTTTTAGTTTTACAAACTGATTATAATTATAGAAGTCGGTGATAAATTTGATCTCTGACTGTCATATATCTTTTTGTGAAAATGGAACAATTATTCTATTTTATGTGCAGACGTGTTATACATTTTTAATGGTACTGTTTGCACGATATTTTAAATTGAGCAAAATTAAAAACATAAAATATGCATAAATTTTCTAAAATTTTACTTTGTTTCGAAACAAAAAGATAGAATGTTTGTGATTATTTTTTCACTTTTAAACCTATTTTTAAACTTTCTAGGACTCCCTCTGGAAACTAAAGAACCATTTTTATTTGAGCATATCAAATAGCCGCGTCAATGTTACAACCATTTCTTATACTCTTTATAGTTTGTAGAAGAGATTACTTTTTGTGCAAATTCTAACTCGTAAAAAACACAGCAAATGCAAGTTACTCAAGTGTGATTTTATTACGATAACAGAAACAAACAAAAGAAAAAAACATATTAATTGCCTTTAAATCTGTATTTTGTAAAAGATATTCTTATTATTTTGGTAAAATATTAAGTAGATTGCTGATGAAAGCCTGGAAAGTTCGTCTGCGTTTTCCTGGAAAACGCGTATTACAAAATTAAAGCTGCTTTTAGGTTTTCATTTAATTAAAGTTTCATATTGTCAGATATTCGAAAACAAAATTTTAAAGTTAAAAAAAAATACGAAGATAATTTTGCTCGCCTTATAATTTCGAATGAAATCCAAGTTACGCACATGCTATCATACAACACGGTTTATCAAATACAAAATTAATGTATGATTATGCATTGTTAACAAAGTAAGACATAGTTAAAATTTAAAACAAGAGATAATTTCTTTTGTTACTTTGTAAACTAGATTTAAAGACCCGATTAATGCGTACAAAGTATACAACAAAAACTTTTTATTATTTTTTAAAACTAGGTCATTCAAATGCTTAGTAAAATTCATTGTCTGATTAATTTCACCAATTCATATCACTAATTAACTGGACAGTTTAACTTCATTTTAAGTCGCGCCATCATATATTTATGCTCAAGAAAATCTATAGACTGCGACTTCGATGTATATTTTATCAGGCCTCTTTCAACCGAACCCTCATCAAGAAATCTGGCAATAGACGTCTGGACTGCCTTCCAAAGAGGAACCACAAATTATGGAGACAACAGAGCCTAAATGCGATGAGACAGCTAAAATCTCCCTGCCGCAATTATCCAATTAAGCTATGCTTCTTAATTACGAGTGTCAGGTTCTATCGCTCAAGAGGCCGTAGCTGCACAGAATGAGTCTTGGCAAGAATTGGGAGATTTGCCCATCATGAAATGGAACTATGAAGGATTCTTTTTTTTTTTTTTTTTTTTTTTTTTTTTTGCACCTATAGTAGCAATTCATCCTAACATTTGGCTTATGTCCATAAAGACATCCTATAGTAGTAAATGTAGTGTAATGAAGAAGTTTTATTTTTCGTAAGTAATTTAACATAATGATTGATATTTATAATTTGTCAACATTATGAGCATAAAAATGAATAATTTAATGCCTGTTTTAAATAAAAAGTTGTATAATGCCCAGAAATACTAAGTTTTCAAAATATTTACTTTAACCCTTGCCCCCCCCCCAAAAAAAAAGAGCTTTTTATTTTCACCTGCTTTAGATCTTTTGAAAATATTTATGGTAATAATTATGAGTTACTTAGCCTCATAGAAGACAATCTTATTAAGCAGCGACAAAATAAATAAATAAATAAATAAATCATACGTATTTTTGACTGAATTCAGACCATATGCAGTTTCTAAATTGCATGCCGTTCATATCATTTTGAATACTTTTACTAAGATGCCGTATAACATTACAGAGAATCAGCGTTATTTTCACTTGGAAAGAATAGAATAGAATTTAAGAACATACTACACACACTAGACATACTTATCAGAAACCATTGGATAGAAATATTAAAAAAGAAAATAATAATGCAAATAATTAATGTAGAGCATGCCAATTAAATCTAATGGCACAAAAATATCTGTATGAGCTGTAATTGCCTGTAGTAAATGTACTTTTGTTTTTTTATTATTTGTGCTATTATTATCATTTTAAGTAGTAATTATATGACCTTGCAACGCAGACATTTAGTCATTTAATAATGTTAATAACCCTCAAAAATATTTATCTTATTTGAAAGACCGTCTCTGGTCGCTCCTCAAGAGGCTTGTTTTAGACGTTTAGCCTGTATTGGGCTGTACTAAAGAATATGTAAGACATATTCAAAGTTATAAAAATTGATGAAGGCTTTTCAATCATTGCAAAAAAAAATTATGATATTGTATGCTTTGTATCCATTATTGTATTCATTATCTTTTCAGTACATTTCAAAACAAAAAAGGACTAATAATAGTTTTTATGAATGCTGTTAAATACGTATTATGCTGAATATTTTAAAACCACATTGCTAAAAATTTCATCAAAACTACCTGAATCATTTATTGTTCAATAAGTATGCTAAGACTATTAATTTTTTCATAGTCTTATTAATATCTTTTCTCTTACAAAATCATTTTAACTGTTTTTTTTAATCACATGTTATCACGAAAATTGTAAAATTTCAACTAAGATATTGTGTAGAAAAACTTGCTTTGAAAAATTAAAATTTTAATGAAATGTCTCCATTTCATAATAAGCTGTCTCCAAGAATCTTTAAATCAACATTCTGCGGAACAGAAAAGCGAAATACGTTTGTAAAAAAGCTTTAAAAAAACATGAATGCCGGAAGGAAGCATATGTCTTGTCAAGCTTAAGAACCATCCCCTAGTTCTCGACAGCAATTCCTGTGGAATCCCCGAAGCCTTGGAAAAATAAACTGTCTGCATGAAAATGATGTCTTCTTCAGGCTAAATTAAAACTTAAGGTTTTTTACACACATTGAATGACGTTTTCTCCATACAGGTAGCAGATGGATTTGACGGTTAATCCAGGAGCCTCAAGACATTTTAGAGGTATTATTCTTAGAGCGAAACAAGTCTAAATTTTCGAGTTAGAAGTGACAACGAAATGTTTGACTTTGTTTGTTGCAGCAAATTGTGCATATTTCATGAATATGCTGCGTTAAATAACGAAATATAAATGTTTCAATTGCTTCCTAACACATTTTTCACAGCACGAAATTTATTACATGTTAACAAGAAAGTGATTGAAATTATAAAACATATTTTAGCGCGGGTAGGATTTTTTTAACTTAACTGCTTTTCCTGATGTGAATTACACAATAAATTTCGTTTTTATGTTCCATCTTATTTTTTTTTCTGCGATTTTTTCAATTAAAGTCCCGTTGATTTTCTGGGATGTCTTTACATCAATGCGCTAATTCTTCTTTTCATTGACAAAGGGGGCTTCATGAAAACACGAAACACGTATCTCAACTAATTGCCAATTTGTGCATTGTCTGCGTTGTTTTCGCTTATACTTTTTTGCACATTGGTATTAATAAGTTTCGTAACTGGACAGATGTATTTTTTTTTATTAATTGTTGAAGAAGGTTATGCAAAAGTTCTTACCTCTATATCAGCTTAATTTTTACATTTTGTATGTTTTCTAATTACTGTACAAATCATTGTGTTCAAATAAAGTTCAAGTTTCATAATAAAGCAAAAATTTCGGAACCAAAAAACAACTGGAGTTCAATGTCTGTTAATAATTTAATATAAAAGTATATTTACGAGAAAGGGATTTTTTTTTTGATGAACTTTACCTATCATAATAAATTATTGAAAATGAGCTCATTAAAAAGTACGGAAAACGAACGTACGGAAGCAAGTTCAAAATTTCAATACTTTTTAAGTTAATTAGTTTTAGCTTCCTTTTAACGCTTCGCATCATTAAAACCACATTGCTTTTATTGAAAATAATCTTTACTCTTCAGCGCCTCGGCTAAATGGGCAAATATTTAGATAATCATTCTATGCTATCGATTCAATTAACTGAATAAAGATTGTTTGGTGTACAAGAAAATCAGAGTAGCCCCGCAATTAAGAAGCATGATTGTTTTTCGTAGTTAATGATACTTAAAATGACTTCTTCAAACACTTTGAAATTTATTTGCTTAGAAGTTAAAGCGCTTAGCTAAAGTGGCCGTAATGAAATGTGTAGGTGCTTGTTGTGACGACTTTTGTTTTCTAAATTTGAAATTTAGCATATGTATTTATTATTATTATTATTATTATTTGAACACCAATTTTTTTCGCTTTTGCCTAATAAAAATGCCTCTCGAAAATAAACTTCAAAGTTGAAATTTAACGAAATACTACCGTCCAACAGAGTAAAAGAATTACATTTGTTAATTTTTATTTTAAGTACTACTTTTATAGCTAAAAATAAATGTTACAGTTGTATTTATTTTTAAAAAAATGTGTGCTATTTTTTTTTTAAATCACAAGGGGGAGGGGGGTGCTAGATAAATTTTGAGAAAGATCACTGATGCTTGGAAATTGACGTTAGTATACGGAAAAGAAGAATATTTCTGCTCTTCACGATCTAATGGTTAAACCCTTTGGTTTGTCAACGGTTTTTGCAATTTATTTATCTTATTCTTTGTTCTTTAGTATTTGATACTTTTTTTATAAAGATAGGTTTTAAATGTTTTATACCAATGAGTGCTTTTATTATTTTGTTTTTTTTACTATGCAAAGTGAAGATTCTATCTATCAGTTTGTACTTATGGTGTTTCTTGGCCAATTACACATATTTCATTACTTTTTTGTATAACGTTGTAAACGCGTTCTCTCCCCCACCCCCACCCCCATCTACAGAGTGGATATTCTACATTAAAAATACATATTGTATTTAACTAGGAAAAACTTATAGTCAATTATAAACTGGAAGTAGCTAATTTTTCCGGTAAAGGAAGGAATGTAAAGTACGAGTAATTCTATATGATTATTACTTAGAATAAAATCAACAGAGTGATACAATATTAATCCCAGATATTTTTTTTCTTCCTTTTTTCATAAAAAATATTGTTTTATTGGAAAGTCTCAAGATTTAAAGCAACAAAAATACATCACAGGCTAATGATAAATCATCACTGGAAAAAACATAATTTCAGCTTTCATGGTGAATTGTTCTTCCGTTTAAAGTCATAAAAAGTATGTTACCATTTGAAGCAGCCTAGTTTAGGCGGAAAACAATACTTCCGACAGTTGACTGTATGTTTTGATGGATTTGACTGCAGACATCAGTCGTTGGTGCATGATATTGCTTATTTGCATTAAAAGTTTATGAATTTGATATGATAACACACTATTGTATCTTTCGGGAGCGAGCCCTATGACTCTTTCCGCTGTGAAGTTTGGGTAGTATCAGATGGGCGATATTCTTGCCCTCGCAATTCTCAAAAAAAAAAAAAAAAGAGGACTGTAGATTTACTTGGCAAAGTCAAGACCCCAAACGTCAGTCTTCATCGCTTGAGAAAGTACGCAAAGACATTAACACCAGTACATATTCACAAAAATTGCAAAAGATCGAATAAAACACTTCCTAAGATACATTTTTAGGTTTGAGATTAAAGGTATTCTATTTCAGTACAAAATAGTCACTTTTTTAATTGCGTAGACTTACATTTTTATTTTATTTTAGTTATACTTCTTTAATTTACTTACACTAATGGAATACTATACTTTTAATCTCAATGCAAACATACCATAAGATATTTGCGTGTGAAGGTAATAAATAATAAACACGACATATATTTCTCAAAAAGGGACAATACGAAGCAAATAGGTGTAAAACTTTTCTCACTTTTTTTTTTAAACTTTTTTCTTCCTCAGTTATTATGTATAGCTAAGATTCGAACTGTAGGCATGAACTCGTCTTAAACGGAACAGACAGTTTCTAATATGTGCCAATGTTTCTACTAAATGTAATGGCAGTGGAAGATTAGTTATAACGCAAACTTTACATTTAGTAATCGCAATTGACATTAGCAGTCAAGTTTCAGTTCTGTAGCCCAGGGTTCTCATGGATACTATCACACAATTGGTCTTTCAGACTGTGGGTTGAAGGACTAACCTCCCATTCTTGAAAAAATATCCCATTGCATACTGTTTAAATGCAAAGCTTTGGTGTTATTTTCCTTGTCAGTTTAATACGACAAGAGATTTATAGTACATCCCACTCTCCGAATTTTCCTCCATCTGCTTTTTAAACAAAATACGGTTTTTATACCAAATAATGGTTAGATGAAGATGTTTACTCGGATTGCCTACCAAAATATGGCAGGAAGTAAAGGAAAACGGATTTCAATTGCGTTTTTTCAGTTTTGTTTCATGTCTTATTAATTATTTCGAGTAAAATCATTCATTGATAAACTGAAGAGCATAAAACTACCTGTAAAATATATTGTTATTTTAATTGTAGTAGTAGGAAGTGCGGAGGTATTTAATTATTAATTTCACGAATACTTGAAAAACAGATTATCCCCCCCCCCCTCCAATGTTTTATTTTCTGACAAATCACTTTTCTTTCTTTCTTTTTTTTTTTTTTTCAAAATGTAGAACATTACTGGAAATACAAAACAATATAAAAAAAAGTTAAATACATACATACTAAATAAAAAAAGGCCTTTAATTGATTGAAATGGATATATTTTCAGATTCTTCAAAATGGGATCATAAATTCTTGAAAAGAAGGAACTGAACTAGTACTTTCATTTGTTTTAAAGCTAAACGCGGTTCAAACTCCATTAAGACACATAGGCAATCAAAAAAGTTTGGATGAATATTGACAAATAATAGAACAAAAGCACATTTTTAATGCACATTATTGAAAAAAAAAAGCATCTTATGTTTAAACCAAAAACAATATTTTTATGAAACTAGAAAAGGATTTACATCCAGTTCACGCCAATTATTAGGCTTTACAAAAATAACCTGCTTTGACGTTAAAAGACTTTAAACCTTTTTAGACGTAGCGTCTAAAAATCTCTCTGCGCTACTTTATACATTTGTTTGTTTTGTTTATTTTGTTAGCTATTTGTTTTTCCAGTTTCTCATGAAAAAGGATAAAGAAACAAGAAAATCTCAAAAATGTTCCGAAGTCTTTTCAAGGATTTTCTTGCTAAACTCCATCCTTTAAGCTTACGTTGGAAATATGTAGGGCGAAGATTTGCAAAAGTTTTTGACCTTATTTCCACTGAAGTTTGTTTTTTCCTAGAAAATAAAGGTTTTCGTACGCTTTGAATTGCGGAGGAATGTATATACGAGCATATAGCTTGAAGTTATGTTGATGCATTCTTAAATTTTCAGGTAAGATTTAATTTTAAGCAAAACAAATCTAAAAACTTAGCCAAAACTTGAAAAATTCTTCAAAAACAAAACCCCTAATGATGTGATATATACTCGTTAGTTATATATTGAAAAAATATGCTTTACGATGGTTCGAGATAATCAAAATTTAAAAAAGGAAAAAAAAAGTGGAGAATTTCAGTGAAACATGCACCTGTGCTCATGTTGAGAGTTACACAATCTGCATTTGGTTTCTCTGATAATCTCCTAAACTTCGTGGATCCGGTGATTCAAATAAATGCCTACTTTGCTAATTTTGAGAACTTGTTATTGGTCTCGGCAGCAGACGACAGTCAAAATGTAAAGGAGCTGCATTACAGAAAGGCAGACAAGGCAAAAGAATATCCATGAGCAGAACTTCTATAACTATAAGATAAATTTCTCACCCAATGTTAACCCGGGAGAACTCGCATCGGGCCTCTCAGGCCCGGTTATTACAAAACTACGCTGCCAAAAATCACCCCTTCAACGGAAATGAATGAGGTCCACAGTAGCTGCGTTCGAGGTGACTTACATACTGACCACATTCTTTTCAGGAATGTACATTCCCACTTTTCCCCAGAAAATTCGGGTTCGGGCCTCAGAGTCTCGGAGCGAGCGCTCACGCTTTTCATTTCAGATTGTGAATGTAAAGGAAGAGGTTGTGAAATGCATCGCTATTTAAGCTACAAAGATGAAATGAAGAGGTTGCAGACCTTTTTGGTTGAGGTTTCAACTGATGAGAACTCCTTAATGAAGATGATGAAGAAGAAGTTGACACAAAACAGTAAAGCGATCATCAGTAATGCTCAGAAGAAGATTTGGATTTATGTAACATAAAACTTTCTTAAACCTTACTTTTTAAAACATATTATAGAGGCTGTTTATTGAATTTATAATTCAGTATTGAAAACACAATTGTTTTTTCTACTTTGCAAACTTAATTTACTGAAATAACCACTTCGGGCATACGCAGCCCCCCGCGAGCGTTCGTGTGACGAAAAGTACCGCGAGTTCTCCCGGGTTAACTTTTTAAATTTCAAAAGTTAATTGACTGGTCAATGTTTTAATTTTCCTCCCACTCAATGGTGCGAAAAAAAAGAAGATATTTTGTCATTTCTAGAAAGTATACAACTTTCTCAAAACGACAAAATAACCTTAATTTCGTTTTTCTTCGATTTTATTTTCTCCCCATACTGAAGCATAGTTTTTTAAACATATCTTACAAGTTTGTTCATCACATCAGATTGACAAATACATAAATCCTTAAGCACACTTTAACGAACGCTAGTGACTGAACGGTCTTGTGTTTTGAAGATCGATATCATGGTCACATTTTCCTTCCTGTATTACATTGAAAATACCAGTCAAAAACTTTTGCTCACTTTAAAAAAAAAAAAAAACATTAAACTTCGAAAATTTGATTATTCAGAAACAGTTAAAACTTTACCAATAAGTCATTAAATGTTCCTGATTTACACTCCAGACGTTGAAAGGGTTTTAAAACGGGTTAGTGAATAGGTAAATTCATGTTTAGGGAAAATGGAATGTATGGATTTATGTGAAAACTTGATGTTTGCTATCATCAATGCCAAAACCGAGTCCTAGGTACATTTTTAAAACTTGATTGAAAAATAAAACCTGTTTAAAATCATATGGTGATTTTTGATATGTAAATAACGTAGCTAGAAAGAAAGGAATGGCAGAATCAATAACGGAAAGCTTGTGGTGGGCTCTGGTAATTGTACAGTCAACTCAGGACAACTCGAAGCCCAAAGAGACTGGCTGAAACGTTCGAATTATTGGTATTTAGAGTTATGGGAAGTTTCTACAACAGTCTCAAGAGTTTAGAACCCGATTAAAACTTCAATATAAAAGAATATTCGAGTTACGAGGTTTTATATATCGATATTAGACTGTATTTCCAAATAAAAGCTGCATCATGCTCATCCATTGTAAAAAAAAAGCAATTGGACTAGAAAGGAAGAGATATTGCCATGTGTAAAAAAGCTGTAAAAAAAACGATTTTGGATAATTTCACGAAATGTTACCACATAGTTATGTACGAACTAAAAACTGTAAAGACTAAATAATTTTAAATGTATTTGTAAAGCGTGTGATTTTGAATGGTATTCAAACAAAAAATTTAAATGATTTGTATTTTCATAAAAAATTTTGAAAATTGGTCATTTTTTCATATTTTTATCGGAAGTCAAGCTTTGGTAGAGGCCCCGAGAATTGTTCACACTTGATAATATTTGAAAACGATTTGTACTTAGAAGCACATAACTCTTTTGGCGGGTATTCCAAATTCGCTTATCTCTTCCCACCCCAACGAAGTCTCATCGAAGCTATGACAATGGCTCAACAGTAATGAATACACATAAGTATACACTTACATTTATTCCAGTTCGTATACGTAGTCCAAGAAACCAGTGATTCTCAACCGATGGTCTGACGGACCGGCAGAAACATTTTACCCGTCCCCAGAACTTTTTTCTCGTATATTTCCTAAATAAAATAATTTCTATAATTTTCGTAATATTTGTATTTACTTATGTAAAATTTAAGTTTATTTATTTATATACAATTATTACAGTAATTACACATCTTTACATGTCAATACTTTTGAGACAGTTATTTAATATCCAGCACACTTTTATTTATTTATTTATCTTTTAATAATAAAAATAAAGAAAAAAAATCCTCCCGTCTGCAGACATTTAAAAAATTTTCTTGGGTTCGCAAATCGAAAAGTGTTTGTTTTGAAAAACAAAAAAAAAGTTATTTTCAAAATAATAAAGAAAATGAAATTTTTAAAAATCGCCCAAATGCGTTTTTTTTCCATACATTTTTGACGGTCCACGAGTCGAAAGATTATTTATATAATTACGAAAAAAAAAGAACATATATGTATTTGTGTATTTTCCCTATACAATTCCACAGTTTACGTTCGATCGGGAACAACATTGGGAGGGAGGAACTTCGGCAACCAACAGGAACGTAAGAGGGTTTTCGAAAGTATACTGAATCGTTCGAATTGTAGTTTTAGGACCTGAAATAGGCGCCTAACTATAATATGAGGGAAAAAAATGCTCAAAAAAATTAGAACAAAATATCCATACAAACCCCTGTTTTTTCTACATCAGATAAATTTGTTCCAATATTTCAAAGTATTTAAAACGTGAATTATAACTTTTTCACTAATTTCACGTTTAAATGTAGGTAAGCCTTCAATTAGAAACTCCTTGTTGAACAATGCTTTTGTTAAAATTTGTAGTGTAAAGAAAATCATTGAGAAGAAAGATCTGTTGCCATTTTTTTCTAGAATTTAGTCAAATACAATTCTGACTTTTGTTTTGAGGCTGTTCCTGTGATCGAGGGTTGAAAAATTTTCCTTTTTTTTTTTCCGCAATATGTCAGGAAATTTTACAGATTATTATTTTTTTTCAAGGCTGATTGTTTAACTTGCTTCACTTGACACAAGCGAGAGTGTCCCAAAGCGGGTAGGTTAACGAAGAACGATCGAACATTGTAGTTTTTTGGCTTTTTATCGTAACAGGATTTTTTTTCCCTAGGAGGTTCTTGAACTTCAAAATAAAAATTGATTCTTGCATTACTTCTTGCCCAATATTTATTAATTATCAAAAATAACAAACACTCGAAAAACCCGCTTTGCCCTACCAGGAGGAATAAAGCGGATAAGCTTAACTAATTGTGATTTGGTTTATTTGTCAGTTAAATATGAAGTTATAAATGATTAAACGAATTGACTAGATAAATGCCATTATTTAAAAACATAAATAAATAAAGTTATAGTTATCGAGTTTAAGTTAAAAGTCAGCACATTTTTTTATAAAACACAAAGAAATAATTAATTAATGGAACAGTTAATTACCACCATAAAAACAACTTTTTTAGGTTGTACTCTATTCAAATAGAAAATCTAAGTCAATACATTTGCCAATAAAACACATAGAAAGCGGATTTGCCATCTTTGCCCTACCCACTTTGCCCGAAAGCACGTTTTTTGTTTCATTATTTAGACCCTTAAAAAAATAAATAAATAAAAAAAATAATAAAAATTAACTTGAATTCTGAAATTTTGAACTCAAATTATGTTTTTCGCAATCACGAGTTGCGACAGGGCCCTACTCATTGGGGCTATTGTTTCTAGAAACAGCTCCTGTCTCCCCAAGCCTACCCCTCCTCCTGGGCGGTTACGTGTGTATAGTTGTGTGTGTGTGTGCAGGCGTGTGTGTATGTGTAGACGCGCGTGCGTGCATGGGTAGGCTTGTGTGTGTGCGTAGACCTGTGGGTATGCACGTAGGCGTGTGTGTATGTGTGTGAAGGCTTGTGTGTATGTGTGTGTGCGTGTGTGTATGAGCGCGTGTGTGCGTAGGACATGGACGCCATTGACCAGGAGAAACGGATTCTAGGAGGCAGTGCTCGGAGCCGCGCCTGCAGAGGCCGGTGGGTGGTGGTGCTGGTGTCCCTGTTCCAAGCTGAAAAAGGCACGGACATCAAAGACGGTCAAGGGAGAACAATAAGCAATCGTGATCGCTCAAAAAAAAAAAGTAATTATAATTCTAAGTTAAAAAAAAAAATCAGAATAACCATCGTAGTTTAGAGGTGGATGGTATCAGAAGAACGTAAAATTATAACAATAAAAAAAAATAAGCTGGTCTTCGACTAATCACAAATTATGTACCTTTAGTTTTTTCTAGAAATGAATATTTTTTTTAATTTTAAGTGTGGTCACGTCATGCCGCTTCACCGCTGCTTCGCTGTGACTGATTGAAACTTAGGGGTGTTCGGGTAAACACAACGTAAGTATGCATCGCCACTTGCACACCATGCGGCGGCATACAAATACCTATCCGCCTTCGGCAGCACACCCGCTTTGGGCCACCCTCCGCTAACTCTTATTTTCGAGGTAGACCGTGCAAAGCCGGGCGACGCAGCTAGTATACTATTAACAGGGTTCATACTCTATTTGGATGAAAAAATTCCATGACTTTTCCAAGACTTTTTCATGACTTCAATGAAAATTTTCATGACCTTGTTACACGAAAAGAATAGCACTATTTAATCTCAAACTTAATAATTTTTGGAAATGAGCATTAACAAAACGTCTCAATGAATACCACAGCCTCATTGAAGCACTTACTCATAATGGAAAAAATATAAGGGTACACTTAAAAAACTAAACTATTCTTATTTGTCTTCATCATATAAATTTAAGTAACGTAAAAATGCAGTGAAACGAATATGATGATGCTTAAATATGTAACATTTTTTTTATAAACAGGGAGAATGATATTGAATGGAACAAAGGTTGAATGAGTGAGTCATCACTAAGTTTCAATAAATGTGCTTCAAAAGTGGCCTTTTAGTGTCAACAGAGCATTTAGTCATCCACGTAACTTGAGTTTTTTGAATTTTTAAAATGAAGCCGCATAGTTTAGTTCTTTAAGTTTCCAAACCAGATCTTTTTTGATTCATTACTGAATGGTTTTTTCAATCTTCTGATTTAAAAGTATACTTGTTTTGTTTACTTATTTGCACATTTTCAAGTGTATATAAATTAATAGGTTCAGAAATTCCAGAACATGTTAGATTCCTGACATTGAGCGTAGCAGTGGGTCGCATGGATTAGTTTTGCGGGCCGTATGCCGGGCACTACTCTTTTAGATTATTAGAATTCCTATTTTTCTGTATTCTATCGCCTGACTAAAGATCTTTATTTTCTAAAATTTTCAATAAATTAAGATAAACTCTATCAAATTTAATAATAAAGTTCTTACGAGTGATGGAATCGAACTCGGATGCAATTGAACTGCCTTTTTTGAGTGGGCGTGGCAAAACAAAGAATGTGAAAGTTCGCTACTACAGAATATGAAACATAAGAAGTGTTGAAAATAACAGTTTATTCAAAATCTCAGTTATGTCCAAGCAGAAAAATCACATCGCAAAAAAAGGCAAGCAGCTGCGACAGAAGTGGATGCAATGAGATTTCAAAATTCAAGATATAGTTTTGGGATCGTTCAATTTTCCACTTTTAATAGCTTTTATGCGCTATAGTGTTAAATCACTCAAGATTTCTAATGCTCTTTTAGTTACTGTTACTTTCTCTTTGTCCAGGACATTTTTCCATGACTTGAAAGAAATTTCCATGACTTTCAATGAAAATTTCAATTTTCCATGACTTTTCCAGGTCTGAAATTCGCTTATTTTTTTTCCATGACTTTCCAGGATTTCCATGACCCGTACGAACCCTGTATTAAAAACAGTCATCAGTTTGCGAAGATTGGTCAAAAGCTGTTGCCGGTCCGCGGGTGAAAAAAGGCCAGTAGTTGGATGACTGAAAAAATCGCAACAGAAAATTTCCAGTACGACATATAAGTACGTCCAATTTTTAAGAGCATGGTTGTGCATAAATATCAAAGCATTACAACAATAATTTTCTATGAATCCTTTTTTTCTGCTCATTTACTTACGAATATGTAGAATAATTTGGTTGTAAAAATTCAAACGTTATTTATTGCATGCAACACAATAGAAACTTCAAAAGGTTACAATATTTTTAATTTAAAAAAAAACGTATTTTTTGTTTTTTTTTAAATATCTGGTGTAAAAATAAGTTTTAAAGGATTTTTTTTTTCAAGTTTGACATTTGATTGTGAAAAAATGGTTTCATGTTCAGTTTTTGAAGTGTTGTCCATCGTTGGCCATTACCTTTTCCCATCTTTCCGGCAATTTTCGGATGCCTCCTCGAAAAAACGATGCGTCTTTTGATGCAATCCAGGAATCAATCTAATTTTGGACTTCTGCAAAAGAGCAGAAGTACTGATCCTCAAGAGCTTACAATTTAGACGAAAACAAATAATAGTCGGAAAGGGTAATGTCTGGGCTATATAGTGGGTGGGGTAGGATTGTCCATTTCAGGGTATTGAGGTATGTTTTGACCTGCGGCGCAACATGAGGCCGAGCGTTATCATGTTGCGAAATTACCTTGTTGTGTCTTTCCTTATACTGTGGCCGTTTTCCCAGCAGTGCACGGCTCAAACGCATCAATTGAGTTCGTGTAAAGTTGTTTGGCACCAGTCTTCGTCCAATATAGCCTCCAATTCAACCTCTTCAAACTTTTGTGGTCGTCCATCGTGTTCTTTGTCATCGGTAACAAAATCACCACTTCTAAAACGTCTAGACCAAAACTTACATGTGGAAATCGATGAAGCATGTTCCCCGTAAGCATCTTGCAGCATTCGAAGGTTTTCAGTTGCACTTTTCTTCAAATGGAAGCAGAAAAGTAAACTTTCCCGTAAATTGTATTTTGTTGGCACCAAAGTTGACATATTGAGAACATACAGAAACTATGTTGTTTCTACTTCAACAAAATGTCACATACTGAAAATGAAAGTCTAACGACGATGTTATGAAATGAAGTTAGTTGCAACATTGTCCGTTTCGATTTAATACCAATGACGTCTCTTGAAAATCCTTTAAAACTTATTTGTACACCAGATATATATCACTTCATTTTTGATTAATCAAATTGATACTTAGTTTTAAATTGAACTATTTTCACTGCTACAAAAATCGTCTTTGCGTTTTTGAGCAATCACGATTGCTTATTGCTTTCATCTGACTGTTTTTGACGTTTCTATCATTTTTCCCACCGCCACCCTCCGCAGCATCACCGTCGACCGGATCCTCACGATGCTGCACCTCTAGCGAAAACCGTCTCCAGGTTTCGTCAATATCCTACACTTACACGCATACATACACGCACCTACACACACATACATATATACACCTACACTCACATACATACACCTACACACATACACACACACACACTCACATACACACAACTACCCACACAGTCATGCCTGCACACAGACACAAACACACATGCCTACACACATACACACACACACACTCACATACACACAACTACCCACACACTCATGCCTGCACACAGACACAAACACACATGCCTACACACACACATACTCCCCACACACAAACACACACGCTTACATATACATACACACTCGTGATTGCGAAAAACATAATTTGAATTTAAGATGACAAAATTCAAATTATTATTTTTTTAAAATTTTTGTTTATGACTTAAAAAAAACCGTTATTAAAAATGTAAAACAGATCCACCGAATAAATTTCGCTTTGAGTACAAGCATTAAGGATAATTTAAAAAAAAAATCATCGATTTTTGCATTTTTTACTGATTTATTTTACTTATTTTTCAAACAAAAACATAGGAAATTTAAATTATTTTCTTTTTAAAATTTGATGTTTTGATTTTTTATTTTGTTTCTTTACTAAATTTTATAAAAATAATGTGTTTGGTTCTCGGATGTAAAGAGCACTTGATCCAAAATATTTGAACTCAAATTATAAAGACGATTTATCTCACGTACTAAACAAGGCGGCTAAAACTTCCCGCCACATTTATTCAATTAGGTAATGTTTCTTAATTGAAACTGCCTTTGTCCATTGCTCAAGAGAGTTCATTTTACATCTAACTTCCTGACAAGCACTTTCCTTGTTGCCATTTGCGCATGAGAAATAAATTGCTTCTAGTAGAATACTTATACTTAATGCTGAAATAGCAAAGTTATATGCCAGAATAAACTAAAAAGCAAGATCTTCTGACATAGCTGAAATTCACTCGAAATGAATAAAATACATTAAAGGGGTGTGCAGTTTCAAAAAATTGATTTTTTTCTTTTTTGTTTCGTCTTGTAATCAAACATTTAAAAAATATATTCCCAAACTTTTAAGTCGTTTCGAGCAAAATTCTCAAAATTATCAAGTGTGTCGTGTAGTTGCAAAACCGGCCAACTCCTCAATTTTGGAAAACATGTTTTTTCAGTGTTTTGGGTGCTAAGATACATGTTCCACCTATTGGATACCTAAAGTCACGGTAAAACGGGCAAAATCCTCGTTTAACATGCATTTGAAAATCATGATGTGCTGCAAACCCGGCCAAATCCTCTCGTCTGTGAGTTTCAAAACCTATCATATCCATATTCGCTAGATGGCTCTGCCGATCCAGATCTGGAATGTTCCTTTTCAGCTTGCATCAGTCTGTTTACCTTTCCCTGTGCTTCATAGTCGTCGTGTTTTATATTGGTCAATGGTGCGCGTTGCTTGCCGGCAGTGGTGGCCAAAACAAAAACACAACAATGATGTTCATGCTTCAATACTCGATGACTTGTTACGCCCCAACCCATCTAAAAAAGTGGAAGTCATTTTCCCCATTCCTGGTCATTCTTTCATTCCTCTAGATCGTATTTTCGCCCAAATTGAGAAGAAGTTGAAAAAAAATTGAGACCCTCGTTCAGCCTTCAGAATTTGACGACATTCTCTCGGAAAGTGGAACAGTGTGCAAGCCAGGAAGAGACTATACTGATCTTGATTGGAAGACAACCAGCAGTACCATCCTCAAACTCCCAACACATGGGCATTTCAAATTCGCACCAACGGAGAGATTTTTCATAACCAAGCAGAATAATAAGGTACTGGTTTAAGGAGCGATTTCCAATAGATTTGAGGTTGGAGCAAAAAAAGTCTGTTGTGAAGACTAAGAGAAGCATTATAACCAGTAAGGTTACAAGTGTATTTCCAGGTTTAGTGGTGAAGCCTCACAAAGTGCGCGATGTCCAAAACTTCCTGACCAAACATTTTGGGTCAAACTGGGAGACTGACGAGCCGCTTGATTTTTTACAAAACACATCTTGATGGCATCATCTGCTCAAGGTGATGGAAGCACAGACGAAGAGGAAGAAAACAGTTGTTATGAAGAACATCATTAAGAAATGTGTGAGCCTGTTGAAGACGATACTGCTGCAAGAGTATGAGACTGTAGTTCTTAAATGTTAATATTATTTTATTTTTTATATTATTTTATTATACTTAAAAATAATTCTGGTCAGCTGGCCTGGTCTGTTTGATTTTTCAAATTATATTGCCTTATTCTTGAGAGTTATGTTTATCATACACCCAAAATCCCAATATCTAAATTTGGTACAGCAATTTTTAAGTTCAAATTTGTAGCAAAACCGGCCAACTCCAAAATGAGTCGCAAAAGCGGCCAAATCCAAAATGAAAATATGGGTAAATACCCTCCTCTACATACCACCATCATTTAAATAAACGTTTTCCAACACCCTGTGCTAATATCACTAAAAGACGAAGAGATTTAGTTTTGACATCGATTATGCTTGATGTAATAGTAAAATAGCTTTCCCCAAAAATTTAGTTTTTTGGAGGTGGCCGGTTCGCAACTGCACGACACAAGTATTCAGTCTTCGCTCCTTTAAACTAGGTCCGACAGCTGTCGAAGAATGCAGTTGTTCTGACAGCTGCTGCTGCTCAGAATGTCAGTGCTGCTTGTTTGGGGTTATATAAATATAATATAAATAACTAATGAAAAAAAGAAAACGCTGAGGAAATCGAAACTGCTACAGGGGCTGTCTTCTATGGAGCTGGAATTGATGCCTTTTAGGGTTTAAAAACTTAAACGCGATTTTCTCAAAGCCACTTTTTCAAAGTCGGTTTTCACTCACATTTTAAATCCAACTGACCGATCCATTTCAAATTTTGTACACACATTCTTCATATAAAAAACTTACCTTCTACGTCGGCCACCAAAAATTTTAAAGTCAAACAAAAAAAGTTCTTAAACTTACGGGGACGGGGGGGGGGGGACTTAATTAATACTTTGAATAAATTCAAATAGAATTTGATTTCAGATAAATATTAGCTGAGATACAGTGAACACCGCAAATCATCTTTCTCCTAAGGTGCTCTGGGGAAAGCTCTGTCATTTATTTAATTTTATTTACTTATTATATTTTTCATGAAAATGGCAGAGCTATTTATGCAAAGTGCATTCGGTGTGAAGCGAAAATGTAGGATTATACGGGAAACGGATAGAGTTGTTTCCATTGGGGTTCTTTCCTTCAGTTAAAAGTAGTACTTTTAGTCACTGAAATAGATAGAATAAGCCAAAAAAAAAAATATATATATATATATAAATAAATAAATAAATAAATAAATCAAGAAAATTCTTTCATTTTCCCAACAGTTATTTTTGATTAATTTTTTTAAATGTCCGATTTTTCAAACAAGGCGTGGTCTAGATGACGCCACAAATGATGCTTTTTGGTGCATTTTTGTACTGCGTTTCCACGTAATGATAATCAGGAAGCAAATTAAAATTGCACTCTACGCTTGTTATCAACCATGTCGTTGTCAATACACGTGAGTAAAGATGCAAATTAAATATTTTGCTCTAAGAATGGCAACACAGAATGGCATTTCATCATTTGTGATGTCATCGGCAAAAAAATGTAAACAATAAAAGATCACCGATTTAAGTAATTTTTTAAAAATATTAAACTTAAAGAAATTATTTAAAAATGGTTGGATCCTATGTTTTTAAACATGTTCTTCCATAAAAAATACTTTTAAAATATTGGAAACGATCCCATTCTCTTAATAACAGCTAGAACAGTGGTTCCCAACCTTTTTTGGCCCATCGCCCCTTTCGGAAGTTAAATTATACCTATCGCCCCCCACGTTCTTCCCTTAAAAACACAAATTAGATGGCGCTTATTTTAGTGAAGATTAATGTTACTGAAAGCTTAATTTTAGTTTAAAGCTTAAAAAAGTGCATGATAAAGCAATAAATAGCTTTAAAACTGAGTTTTTATTCTTAACTCCTTCCCCTCCCCCCCCCCAAAAAAAAAGAAAAAACGTAATTTGAAGTGCTTTAATTAACCAACGTCATTTACATACTTAGCAAAAATAAGAATACTACATTTTTCAGGAACATGCTTTTTTTTTAAATTGAAATCCGGAAAAAATTGAAAATTTTAACTCTTAAGATTTGTTCTTTTTTACCTTTTAATGCCTGCCTTGTGCTTGATGTTTCTTTACGGCCAATATTTGCCTTGTGGATTTCGAATTTGGCAATGAATGCTGAAATTATGCTTTTGGCCTCGATGAGGTTCATCTTGTTTCCTTGAAGCTAAATGTTGACTTCGTTCATTTTTTCAAAAATATCTGTGAGATACGCAAGTTCCAATTTGCGCTGTTTCAAATTCTCACTTGAAGCAGGATCATGCAAGTCGAGAATCTCAGCTACAGAGTCGAATAATTCAAAGAAAGGGCACAAACAGTTTTCATTGGAAAGTCATCTCACAGACGTATGTAAAAGCAAGCGTTCGAATTTTTCATCATTTTCATGGCAAAGCTCTTGAAACAGGCGATCATTGAGAGAATTAGCTTTGATCTTGTAATTACCACTCAATTTTACGTTTGTTTATGTAATCTGTTTATGTAAAACACCATTCAATTTTTTTGCAGCCAAGTGTTGACGATAAATGACACAATGGATGGTAATCACTTCTGGCACTTCCTTTTTAAGGTGTGCAAGAAACCCAATATGACGACCCGCCATGGCAGGGGCACCTTCTACTGCGCAAGCACTTACATTTGTCAAAGGAATTTCTTTCTCTTCAAAATAACCCTTCACCACTTTAAAAATCGACGATCCCTTTGTATCAGTAATCAAAGTTCTGGCGATCAACATTTCCTCAGTTATCTCTTTCAACTCATTAATAAAGCTCACGTAAGCTAATAAAATAGCTCTGTTATCTGTCACAGTTGATTCTTCAATCTGTAGTGCAAATTTACTTTGTTTCAAAACATTTATGAATTTGCACTCAACGTCAGCAGCCATTTCATCTATTCTCCTGGAAACTGTGTTGTTACTGTGATCCCCCTAAAAACTCAGGGGGAGAGATTGACTTATGTTTTTACTGGAGCCCTCACCAAGTTAAATTTCAACTATTTTTTTGGCGGCCGGTAGAATAAGAGATTCGCCAATCGTATGAGGCTTACCACATTTTGCTATCAAAAGAGACACTTCGTAAGAAGCAAGAAGTCCTTTGTCAAGATCTGTTGCTTGTTTTCTAAGTAATTCACCCACCTTTGGCCGTTTATCCGCTTTTGTTTTGAGGTCTTGAAAATATCTAAGAGGTTTATTTACTTTGTCACCATGTACTCTTGACAAATGCTCCTTCATTCGCGAGGGCTTCATCGCTTCATTGCTAGAAAATGTTTTATCGCACAAAAGACAATGCGGAAACTGCACATTTCGCGGTGCCTTGACAGAACCAAATTTTAAATACTCTGCTGAATACTGCCGACACTTCTTTTTCGAATTCATATCGAACTTCCACACTACGAAACATGCACAATTAAACAGAAATTCACTAAATTAAATCAAACAATAGAAACTACGTTAGGAGGTTTATGCGCTGATTGCAAAACTCTGAATGACAACAGACAGTGCTTACATGATTTTTTTCTTTCTTCCTCGTGAAAACGGCAATAAAATAAAAGATATTATTTTTCGCTTTTGGGATTTTTTTTTATCCGAACAGACTTGATTGAGCTGTAAATCATACATGTCTTATTTTCTGGGAACGACTTTCTTTGATTTGACGTGCCATATGCTTGGTTCGGTATTACACAACATAGGTATTCTGAAAGATATTTCTGAATTGTGTACCGATTTGTTTTAATAAATTTAGTTTTTGAAAGGTCAAGAATTTTCCATAACCATTCATCCGAATACTCGCTCCCCTATCGCCCCAAAGAAATTTATCGCCCCCTTGTAGAGTTCGATCGCCCCTTTGGGGGCGATCGCCCCCAGGTTGAGAATCACTGAGCTAGAAGATCTAAAGGTTACTTATAAATTTCGGACGGAAGAAATACCGTCACTGACGTGTTAAAATTTCTTGAATATACAATTTAAATTCATCTAGAAATCTTCAAGAAAGAGAAAAATACAGTATCAAAAAATATCCAAACGTTATTAATTTCTTTAACATTGAACCGCAAAATTATTTTATAAGAAACTTATCGTTGTTGCATTTTAAACATTTATATTAAAATAAATTCTTTCCACAGAATATTAAACAAAAGGAAATTTCAAAATACTGCATTATCTATATGGACTGGAATAAACTAACTGCAGGATTTTTTTTTTTTTTTTGACTTTTAACTGTATTCTTAAATGATTTGCCTTCCAAAAAACTTTTCGTCCGTATCTTCAACAAATCTTCTCGTTTTCCCGTTTTGTTTTCCTATAGTTTTTCGCTTTACGGACGGAAATAAAGAAAAAGAAGAACCAGTCTTCTAAATTCTCCGATAGTTCTCAAGCGTAAATTCTATCCTCTATACGCCTAAGGTAAAAGTGCCTAGGACAAAACTTTTAAAATGTTGGTTTTCACCCAAATTCTTTATTATCATTTACAAACGTTGATTCTGCATTTTATGCATACACTAAACGTATTTAAAAAGGCTTTTGTAGAGACTTATTTTTGTGTTATGCAAATTTATTCCGTATATGAACGAATGAGCTTATTAATCTGTGTAACTTTTTTCTTTATAGAATATCAGATAATTAAGCTTATTTGATTTTTTGTTACTCTTTTACAATTGTTAACTTTATAGAAACCATTTTTGCTCAACAGTGAATGAAGAATTTGTTGAAGTGAATACATTTCTACCTTAAAATGATTCATAGCTTTTAAAAAAGTAGTTTTGAAATTTACAATAACAGTTTGCACGTATTCTGCTGTCTAGTTTAAAACACCTTGAACCACATATATTTCATAAGATGTATGGAGTTCAAGGTGTTTAGTCTCTTTTTTCCCCTTTTTTATTTTTACTCGTCAACTTTTTTTCTGGAAAAAATATTGAATTTTAAATGAATGAACATTATGTATGATCAATGTAAAATAGCTGTGACAACTCCATTTTGAATGAAAAATTTCAAAATTGTAACTAGTATTCAATGCATTGTTTTTAAATAAAGTTCCTCGGATATACGCTTGCTGAGATTTATCGAAGCATTTAAAACATGTAATACAAGCAATTGGTAGGGGCGGAGGTCTCTGAGGGTGTCAAGTGTCAAAAATCCGATTTAAAAATGTCTAAGTACGTAACACGATTGTTTTCATAGAAAATGTTTTTTTTCCCAGCTTTTGATTTATTCAGCGTTTATTTTAATGTGTAATAGCTCTGGAGGTGCTTAAAAAATAGTGTTGAATCAACGGTACATATTTCTTTAAAAATATTGTTCATAGAAGATCTTTTAACAATTTTTTTGGAAAGCTTTTTTTTTAGACTAACATCAAGACCCAATACAAGTAAACTGTTAACTAAAGCATTAATATTCATTAGGATAACTTTAAACACATGAAAGAAATTCGAAATTTTTCTTCAGGCTCGGAATCTTGTCATCTAAGTAATTAGAACAATAAAATTGGGTTGAAAAATATTCTGATACTTCTTTTTTTAATTTATCTTTTCAGGAGTTAATCAACAGTCACTTTTTTTAAAAGTATTTATTTCCACTCCTTTGAAAGGAGGTTTGAGGATAGAACTAGATCTATTATTGAAATTGATCTAGTGAAACGATACCTATTTTGAGGGTTATAGAAACTTTCTTATGTGATGTGCAACTGTAAAAAATATCATATTGTTTAAGTTTTTATTAATTTTGCATTTTTCATCTACTAGAAGCTGCTAGACAGATTAAAAAGTATGCATTTAAGGGAGAAAATCGGATATTACACTTTGTTCTTATAAAAGCCATTTTGAAAAAACAGCTTATAAATCGTTCTATTCATAAAATTATTATGTTTATTTGAAGAAGTAACACACAATACAAGGAACCCATCGTTAAACCCATTGTTGCACACTGTTAAAAATTCAGGAAACTTTTGTGGTAAATATTACTGCAAAAGGGAGCATTTATAGTACAGAAAAAAATACAGTAAATTATACTGAAAAATATAAACGATTGCTGCGTCAATTGATGCACCCACTGCAAGCACAACACTGGGTAGCAAAGCCGCCTGCCAATACGCAGGCCCTGAGATCGAACCTGCTGCTTGCATGAAGTATTTTTAACTCTCGTTAATTCTATTGTAAAATTTTACAGAAAAATAGGATTATATGGTAAAAGTTATTGGCTACATGGGTGCCAGTAAGTTTTACCTTAAAATTCGATCTCGGAACTTTCGTACTGACAGGCGGCTTTTGCTGATCACCATACCAGTTGGGCACATCGAGGGAGGGAAATACTGTCTTATCTGATTCGCGCTGTAAGTCACGTGGTGCACCAGTTGGCGCTTATGTTTTCTGTACAATATACTGTAAACTTTTTCGGTACTGTAAACACTCCAGTTCACCGTAATATTTACCATGAAAGTTTTCTGAATTTTGATTAGTATAGTTCTCGCAAGTACGTGATGCTGAAACTCTAAAAGACAATTATTAATTAAGTTATCTGATTTTACCTATGCAAGTTAAAAAAAAAAAAAAATGAAAATTTAGAAATTGTGTTTTACTGGCATAAAATCAAATAAAATTGTAGGACTAACTACGAAGGAAACATTTAGCACATTTTAATGATTAGTAGTTATATTTCAAATAAGAAATGCATGAATAATGGAGAAATTGTTATGAATAATGACCTTAATATTTGAAAACATACCTTTGCTTGAAAAGTAAAATAATAAATAACTAACTTGCTTCGATTAGTAGTATATTTGCGAGGACGTCTTACTGACTGAGTCATACTAGTTTTAGTAGGTTGATAAGTTAATATTACTTTTGATTAAAGAAATAAATCAAAGAGTTATTTTTCTAAAACTAAAAAAATACCTTGAGTATTGCTGATGTACAATACAATAGCATTTAATATGTATTCATTTATTTATTAATATTTATTGATTATTAAAACAGCTTTGTCATGAAAACAACTGTTGTAATGTTGTAATACTGGAATTTAATAATGCACTTTCAGTTCAGTAACATATTCGACCTCCTGTTGCGTCAGTGATCCAAATCTTAGTAATATGTAATATAATCAACTTATCGAACTGTTGAAGAAGGTTGGATTATAGTTCACGGAATAGTTTATTCTATAGCGCAAGAACACATGTATAGAAATAATGGTTACAGTTTTAGATGATAGTCGAATTCCTGTCTTTTTTCTCATAAATGTTTTCTTTCTCTGAAAATAACTGCACATAAGGTCTTATTGCTTTTTGACGAAAACAGTTTTGACAAAATGTAGAATTATAAAAAAAGAAAAAGTATCAAATAATCTTGATCAACTCGAAAATTTTTCCTGCTAAAGATTTTGAATCGATTTCTTAATATCGCTATTAAGTGATATCTGTAAGAATAATCACAATTTTCTAATGTTATAATGATATTTTCTTTTGGATATTTAATATTTTTTATTTCCATTAAAAATAGTAAAAAACAATGATTCAAATGATAGAACACTTCACAATATCATAAATAATAAGAATAAAATTTTAGTCCAGGCATTTTACTGTAATTTTTCATTTTCTATGATTCTTTGTGTCGAATGTGACCGAACTACTTTTTCTTTTTCACACTATGAATTAATTTTGGATTAATAGAGCTACACATATGGGTTAATTAATACAACATTCCCTGTAAAAGTGCTTATCATTCGATAGGTATAATTTTGTTTTTGAATTACTTTTATTTCACGCGCAATATTAGATTAAAACCTCTTCTGCGTCGTGAATCAATAGGAATAGATAAGCAATAACAATGTCCGGAAGCATCGGTGACAGTGAATAGTTCTTCCTCATTTAATTTATTGCATGCTTGCCGAATTTTTTTCATCGAAATGTTAAGCAGTTAAAGCATAAATCTGTACCTTAGAGAAGAACGTAAAAGAACTGAAAAGGATTTCTTTTTAATAATTGTGTTCAAATGGCTCGCTGTGGGATATGCATATACATACAATGCACTAATAAACGGAAAAAAACACTTTTGGGACTTGCGTCCTTCTGGCTCTGAAGAACAGAAATTATATATATATATATATATATATATATATATATATATTGCAAATTTAACGAAATGATTGCATTGATTACACTTTGCCTGAGCTTAAGTGTTCAGCAAATCTTACATGAGCACCAGCTTTCATACACGCTATTGTTTCAGGAAAAGAGAAACTCAAAGGAAAAGTCAACAAGGGCAAACCCGATTTGACTCCCATTGTCTCTAACTCTTCACTTCACCGTCATGATACAATCACATCTGCCAATAAAAGGCCTCGACTTATGTAGAGAACACCTATATGTACTGCGACTGAACTATTCGCTAATTTGGTTCAAAAGAAAGAGTGAAATATTGGTGCACTAGGCGTGTTTTTGCTTCCCTTCACTTTCATTTTATGTTAGCAAAATGCATTAGTTTTCTTTAAAACTAAGAAAATTAAAAATGGGGTATGAAAAAAAAAATCTTGTACTAGCAGTACTCGCACGGCAAAGCCCGTGCTAAAATGTTAAAGGGAGTCCGTTGAGCAAAAAAAGTCCACGTTCCCCGCCCCCATTCTGATGCGAAATGATCATTTTTCATCAACTAAAATGCGTATACCCTTTTCAAAAGGCCTATTAAAGTATCTTTGGAATTTAAAAAATTCGCCAAAACACATAAAAACATTAACAGTAGCTTCAAAACTCAAAATAATCCTTTAACTACATTGTTCATCGCTTTACGAGTCAAGCCACAACGCTACCGTAACCCTGCCCTTTAGCTAGTGAAGCGGTTTTTTTACCCTGCAATTTTAAGTGTTTTGTCAAAAAAACAATGCGAAAATAAAAACATTATAAAGAACAATCATCATTGAATAATACGACAAATTATTTACTTAGATAAGTATCAATATTCAACTATAAATTCAAAAACAGACGTTGGAACACAAAAAGGAACAAAAAGGAAAGGAAAATAAAACCAAATCGAAAAATCCTACTAAGTCAAATTATGTACCTGAACATCGAAGAAAAAAGCATAAAAATATATGTTTGCTGACCACAACAGCCATTTATTAGGAATTCATAGAACTAAACAATTAATTTAACATTTAATTTCAATTACAAATATTTCGGTCAATCTGATTTTAAAAAATAGCCTATAGCCTTCCTCAATAAATGGACTACTCCACACAAAAAGAAGTTTTTCAATTCGAACCAGTAGATTTAAGAACGCTTTCTACTTAAGGACGATTTTTTGTGGTCCCTTGGAAGTCGTTAAAGAGAGAGCCAACTGTGTGTGTGTGTATATATATATATATATATATATATATATATATATATATATATATATATATATATATATATATATATATATATATATATATATATATATATATATATATATATATATATGTTATAAATTATTTTTAGCATCGCTTAGGATTTTCTCTGAAAAGTACCTCGAGATTTGTCTCATGGTTGACTCAAACGTAAACCCACTGGATCACAAAACCCGCACTTTCAGGTCGAGCCAACGTGGCTACGCAAATTCTGCGTTCCAAGATCGATATGTGATAGCATGTATGAGGAAAATAACAATTTAAATGCCGCGATAAAAAAAAAAGATCCTCATTCTAACAAATTAAGAAATCGTTGTTATCAAGTGAGTAAATGCATATCATGCAGTTTTTATTGTGGGCAATATTTTGTTTTAAACGAGCTGATGCGTCACATGAATTCCTTTTACGCCAATTTAATGATAATAGCGCCTTGGGGTAAGCAAAGAAACACTAAATATTTTCACCTCTAGTTTTCTGCGAACCGAAAATAAAAACGTTTTACACAGATTTATTTCTACATTATTGGAATATTAATGTGATTCAGGTTTGGTTAACTCTTTAAATATCACCTACATGGGCTAAATTACAACCAGATTTAAAAAAAAAATATCGCCAAGTTGGCGACATAACTTCGCGGCCAAAAGCGTGAAGATATATCGCCAAGTGTTTACAAATTATTACACCACTTGAGTTAGCATTGAAATTACCAATGATTTCCCCCAAAAAGGTGTAAAAGACCCCTTAAGAACGTCCGAATGCAGCCAAAAGGGGAGGTGCACAACTAGACCCCACTAGAAATCTACTTATCAAATTCCAACTCTCTAGGACGTACCGTTTTTGAGTTCTGCGAGATACATACGCACATACGTATATAAACACATACACACATACACACATACGCACATACATACGGACGTCACGAGAAAACTCGTAATTAACTCTTGGACCGTGAAAATGGATATTTCGGATGTCTGTACGTTCCTAGGCATGAATCCACGTGTGGTCGGGTCGTAAAGAAAACTCAACATTCATTCGGGGTTGAGCAAAATGGAAACTAAGGCCGATTTTCGAGTGATTTTTTTTTTTTTTTTTTTGCGAATACAATATCTCCTTTTTTAAAAGGAAATAAAAATGCTATGATCCGTAGGAAGTTTCCATAGCATTTAAATTGTGTTTATTCATAAGGGAAAAAAAGGCATCCGAACACACTAAATATGTTTTTCGCAATAGTCGAAGCACCTTTCTAAAACTTTATACGAACATTAAATATGACATATATAACACATTTTGGCTATTTGTTGAAAATAAAAAAAATCGGCGTTTTTTTTTTCTTTAATAAAAAAGCCATATTTTTAGCAAAAAACTACCATTTTCTTAACACTTCCCGTGCTTTCAGTTTTTCATAATTTTTAAAACTTTTTGTATCAATCTCTTTGTTAGATATCAGAGAGTAATATGACCTTCCAATTTGGAAATAATTAACTATTAACAGGTTTTATGGGAAAATGTTTGAAAATTTACCCCGAAAACGTGCTTTTTGCCACCTAAGTTTAGTTCATAATTATTTCAAAGCCACATATTGCATGCACATTATATTTTCGATGCTTAAAACACAGTAATAAGTTGAATTACCATGTTTTCAAAGTTTCAAATTTTTAGAGTGAATACTTTTTTCTATAGAGCTGCTGGCGTAAATAAACACTTGAAAACGATGTTCTTAGAAATTCAAGAAAAAAAAAGTAAATTTCGGTAATAAGCAGTGCACTTGAGTTTAGTAATATTTTCTAGTTTTCTCAATAATTCGCCGATTTAAAAAAAACGATTGCAGATTTAGAAAGAAAAACACTAAAACTCTTTTAATTTCTGAAAATCTCAATTTTTTTCCCTCGAAAATTAGGGTGTTCGCCTACCATAAATGAAACGACTCCAGGAAAAACTAATTAAACAAAAAGATAACTATATTTAAAAAATAATAATCAAAACAACCTGGTCATAAAATCGAAAACGATTCAATCGTCGAGAGGTGACACTGTGACAGCTTCAGAGTTAGTATATGTTAAATTCGCAAGCTACTTCACTATGAAACTTTTATTTCTGTTTAATAATTAATCCATTCAGGTTTGCCATCACACGCAAATTTGTTACTTCTCTGATATTCTCAACGCTTGTAACCTTGTATTTACCATCATAATTGAATACAGAATCTGTACATAGTTTTTGTAGCTTTTGTGAGGATCACAACATATTGGAATCAGTAAGGTTTCACTAGTATATAAAAACCTTTTATTTAGAGAAAGAAAACATTTGTTTACAACTACGTAGCAATAGCTAAAACATTGTTAAACCACAACTTTACTAATGTTTATCACACTGTTGATTCCTTAATGTCACACATTTAGCCTTTTTATTATGAGAAACATGGACCATCTTCGAAATTGTAGAGTGTTAGAGACTTTTAATCTTAGCTCTTATTAACGGTAGCTTCATTTTACCGCAACGTGCAGGCGATTCTTTGCTTCCAGAACAACCACTTTATAATGAGGAGAGGATTAAACTACTCCCTTCCAACCCTCCAAAAAAGGTGGATCTCATTATACAAACGCTGGAAGGCAAAATATTGTTATGCAAATGCGGTGCGGAAGGGGGAATATCCTCGTCTGCTGTTGACTAAATTTGATTCACGAAGCGCTGCGGTTTCACACACAAATTATTGAACTTAATTTTAAATTTATATTTAATCTAAGTGAGAAAACCGATTATTTTACTTTTACTTTATCTTTGCATATCCTCTCAACAATGTTTTCAAAGTTTATAACGAAGACGAAATGCTTTATGATTTTCTGGTTTGAATAAATATTCAAGAACATTTTTGATTGTTTTCTGTAGTCAAAACGCAACAGGATAGCGCCCATACGTTTTCATTTGAATACCAGTACTATTGTTTTTAACTCTTGCGAACTTACGACGAGAACTATATATTTTTACTAAAAAGACAGAAAGTATATTTTGTAATATACGTTATAAACGCATGGTGTAGCTCTGTCTAGCTTTTCCTTGTAACCTTATTTTGCTTTCCGAGGTGAAGCATGGGGTGGGGAAAGGAAGGGTTGTTGATGGAGAAGTAGATGCCCATTGTTTTTCTAATTTTTAAATAAGTGTTTGTTTTCTTAAAAATCAGAAATGTTTTGCAATTGCAAAAGCAGTAAAAACAAATTGTTAGATTTTTTTCGTAGAAAAAAAGATTTTTTAAAATCCATCATAAGAAGAATCACTGTGAATTTATAATGAACAGAAATAAAGAATAAATCTTGGTAGAAAATTCAGATATTTTGCCTCGCATTACCATTTGTTCAACCGGCTCTAGATATGCCAAAATTGCCGTGCAGTGCAAATAATGCTCTCTAACTAAGTAGTAGTATAGTAGCCTTTCAAGAATAACAAATTTCAAGTAAAAATATTTCTATTGATTACTTTGGGGTCACGGATATACTCTTTGTTTATGTGTATTTTTAAACTCGGAAGCAACGCGCTTTATTTTTATCCTGGCAGTTTGTTTAGGATATGCTGACACACAAGATAAAAACTTGAGGGATTTATTGTTCGGAAAGGTTGGTGTTCCATAATTTACTGTGCAATCTGATTAATGGGGACATTAATTACAAAACGTGTTGTGACAAGTTTAAAGCTTTAAGTGTTGTATTCATATTGTTGAATAGAAATGCATATATGCGTATGTTACTGTGTTTGTATATTCTATTGTTCAAATTAATTGATGTAGTTTGTTGTTCTTCTGCGGTAATATTTAAGATTGGAGGATTTTGTTGCGATAAATATTTAACAATAAAAGTTATTAGTATCACATATATCTACGAAATGAAATACAAGAACAAATGAGATCTGGAGAATGTACGAGCATTGAATGAGATGCAGCAAATCAGAACGTATTTGTGAAAAATAAATACAGATACACAGCCATTAAAGCAAGTTGTATAAAAAATTAATGAATAAAATGGAAAAGTAATTAACGCTGTAAGTAGTAATAAGCTTGCAAGATGCGTACACGATTTAAAACTTCAGTTTTTGTGACTGCTCTCATAAGTCAAATTAAAAAGCAACACTTTATAAATAACGCAAATACAACTTTGAATAGGTTTATTTTAATTTGATTCGATTAATCAAATGATTTGTGTTCATTAACCGAACCAGTGAAATTCTAAATACCAACCAGTGAAAAATATATTAGTAATAGCTTAGTGTGCAACATTACATTTCGATGAAGTGAGAATGAAACTATAAGTTTTACTTTAATCAAGATCAAGTATTGTAATTTAATCCAATTATATATCTCTACATAGTATAAAATAAAGTCTCCAAAAAGCGTCTGTTTGTTTGAACGCGCAGACCCGAGAACTACCCGGCCGATTTCGCTGAAATTTTCACAGTATCTTTCAACACCAGAAAGGTTTGCAGACCAATTCGAAAAAACTTCGATGAGTAGTTCTTTTTTGTATTCTAATTTAAGTTCAATTTTCGCATAAACTCTAAAATATGGAGTTGAAACATTATTTGCACTTATTAACAATGTGTATGGATGAAAAGGGTAGAATTTTCCGCGGTCAACGCAATTTGTTTCAATGCTCTAACTTTTTTACGGCGGGAGCTATTTGCGTTTCTAGCTGGAATTGTTTTAGGCTTAGCTGAAATTTAGGCACTACTTTCTTCATTAAATATATCAATAAAAAGTGAAGGAGTTGTCTCACAGTTTTCTTTTCGACACCATTGGAAAAACCGAAATTTTTTACTCCAGATCTATCTCGACCTTTGGTCAAAAACTAAGCTTCTATCTCCGAAGGAAAAAAGGTTACAAGCCTTTTCAAATCAAGTTCAAAAAAACCACATCTCCATTCATGTTGTTAACAATTTTATTTTCGCGTTTCCATGTTTACGCTTTTTGCATCCATTGTTCTTTTCAATCTTATCTCATTTTAAACGTATTTTGTGTTTCCATGGTTCAGGTGTGACCCAAGGATACTAAAAATTGCCGTCCGTGGGTACACATGGTTATGTGCCCTTGGGTACAAAGGTACCATTTTGGTTTTGTAAGCTAGTCACAACGGCAACACCACAGTTTCACGACATTAAAAATCAGAAACAAGACCTTCAAAACATAGAAAAAAAAAGATACCTACAACTAGAATGAATAGTACAATCCACGACGTACGAAAAAAAAATTGTGTTTTTTTTTCTTGAATTATGTCCTTATAAAATAGATAAATTGCAATATAATTTTACCAGTTCGTTTGATGGGAGTGAATCTTCCTGAGATACTGCAGAAGGTTGAGACAAACACGTTGAAGACCCCATCCGATTTTTCTCGACAATACCCGGAATTTTCCGACCAACGTCCGTAGGTACAACTGTCCTTCTGTACATCAGTTTCCCCTACCATATAGAAGAGACAGAAATTAATTTAAGTGAAAAATAATGTAAAAATAAATAAATATAAGTTTCAGAGCCAGGGAACACTTTTTTATGAGTTACCCATTTACTATACATTGACGACAGTTAAAAAATACCTTACAACAAATCATGTTCAACTTGGCTGTTATCATTTTCGTCTACCTTTTAGAATCGAGATTGTGCTTGTAAAATGCTACGAACAGTTTGTGCTACATTTGAAATCAAGTTGATATGCTGTACTTCAAATTAAGTTCAAGGATTGTCACGATTTACAAAATATTTCAAATGCCACGGAGTTTAATAGACTCATTGATCGAAGTTTGATGATAAGTAAAAAAAAAAAAAAAACCCTTCACAGCCGCATATTAGACGACGCCAATTGACATGAGGTTCACCAGGTGACCATGAATCCACAAAGAGTTACTGTTTGGTGAATTTTGGGTGTACGGCGTTATTGGTCTGTGCTTTTTGAAAAAGAAGTTATTGAGGTCATTACGTCAACAGTGAGCGCAGTGAAACAATGACAACAAATTTCTTTTGTCCCAAACTGAACGATACGGACATAGACGAAATGCTGTTCCAGCAGGAAGGTTCTACGAACCACAAGCGGATTACAGGATGCACATTGTGGAAAAACAGCTTCAGAGAATAGTTATCTCTCGCTTAGGTGACTTAATTCGGCCCAAATATCGTGTAATTCGATCTACCTATACTTTACCTTGTGGGATTTCCTGAAATCATTGGCATATACAAATGAACCGCAAACGACAGATGCCTTTAAAGCAAAAATAGCAGAGATCATTGCTCAAATACATTCGGATCTATGCAGCAGATTTATTAAAAATTGAACCTCTCCGATCTGTTCCCCCATGAGAAGCCACGGTAGACATTTTAACGATGTTATGTGCTATACAAAATGGCTTGCATGGACCTTTCGAATAAATAAAAAATGTTAGTACCTCCCACACAACTTGTTTTTTTCCATTTCAACACCTAACCGCTCTTAAAGACCTTTTATAAACAAACTGATAGGGTCTGGAAGTTAAATATTTGTTAACCTAGTAAAATTACTTTTTTGTGTAATTCTTTCTTTTTCTTTTTTTCTTTTTTTTTTTGCACGGGACGGTTCATAAATGTCATTAAAAAGTTATTATTTAAAAACAGTAATGACGAAAGCTTTTTGCTTAAGGAATCATACATTGGTTTGCAATTGGTCAAAAAATTAAATTTGTTTTATTACCGTAAACGCGGGCTACTTTCGCCTACATTTTGCATTTTTTCTTAATCTTTTCTCACACAACACACAATAACTTTGTAACTATTCATATTTCCAAGCTGTGGAAATCTAATTTGCGCATCAAAAGTTTTCTCAATTTAATTTTTGAATTGTGATCGTTTTGTTTCTAAGTATTATTTCCATTTTTTTTTGAGGGGGGGGGGTGGTTGGGTCAATTTACCCTTGCGTTTGGGTTACTTTTGCCCAAAGTTGCCAAACGCAAATTTAAAATCATCACTATTTAAATTCATTGTTGAACTAACTAGAGTCATGGAATAACTCCAGTTCATATGAAAAACTATTTAGCTAAAAGAAAAATACATTTTACAAGAAATTTAAGTCACATATAATTGATTAAAGAAAAATTTTAAAAAAGTGTACGCATATCTAGTTATTGTCACGGAAATTTCCAATGGAGAACAGTCGTCTTTCATTAGTTTTGGAGGTTGAATAATTATGTAACGGAACACCATCCGTAAAACAAAGGATTCTAAACTGTCGGCCGCTATCAAAATTTGCTGGTGCGCTCCATACTCTTAAAAAAAAAAGGTCGTCTTATTCTACAACAGCAAAATTCCCTCAACCTTTCCATAAATGTAACACAATTTGTAAGAAACAGATGCAACTGGGTCATTTTTTTCTAAACTTGCTACAACTTTTAGTTCCTCTTCCTCTTCCATAGTAGAAGCCATGTAACTGAGCCCTGACAAATTGAGTCTATAATCACTCTCTTTACCCGCTGCTGGTAATTCCAGGTTTTTTCCCGTGTTTTTCCGGTTTAGAGTTTTACTTTAGGCTTTTCTTTCCTTTTCCATATCTATCTGACGGATTTTTTCAAGTTTTTATACTGGGCCAAAGCAGGTTGTAATTTTTGTATGAATATATATGGAAATATACCGTACTTCAATAACTTTAGTTTTATTATGATTTAGTGTGTCTGAGTTGCACTATAGTGTCTGCAGTTTAAAAGCAATCAGTCAAGTATTACAGTTTTCTACGTTTATGATTTCTAATCATGTTATATGAATTATTTATGCATGACGTGCATACGCATTCGTTTAATTAAAACTCCAACTATCAGAATATTCGTCAAATCAAGCGAAAATTTGAAAATGCTTTGAACCATATAATCCTTTGGGAATGCAATAATGAATTTCTGTTTACGGAACTATTTACGAAGCGTAGACAAGTATAATGTCCCAAGCATGTGTTCATTTCCAAACCATTAGAACATTAAAACACAAAAGGTTTTAAACTTTTCATTACTATATATTTTCCTCATTTATTGTATTTAACATTCAAAACAAAAAAATATGCATCAAGTTTCATTTGACTAAAAACTCTGTAAAACGACAATAATATTTTTTCTACAGTTGAATGATTTAACAATAAAAATCAGAACATTTGTGATTTTATTTGCTCTCGTGGCAAGTCATTCGACTTATTCGACTTCGAGTCATTTCAAAGGTTTAAAAAAAGTAGATATTGGTTCGATTACTTTGTTTTCTATTATCGTTCTGATATTCAATAGCATCAGATGCGAGAAATATAGATGAAGTATTGTGGCTTGATTTAAATCTTATTCCTGTTTTTGTTAGTTTCTGATTTTAATTGTTAGTATACCTTCCAGGGATGCAAAACTGCTCTGTATCTCTGAACTGAAATAAAAATTTACAAAGTGGTTAATTACGTACCTAATAAGTAAAGGTAAAATGAAACATTGAAAAAATCTTATTGGCACCGGTCAGCAGGATTTCTTTCAGCAGTCTGCGATGAAAACTGGAAACCACAAGTAACTAAACTTAAAAATTTCAAAAAACCCCGATTGATCGCAACTGTGGAATCAAGAGGGAAAATTGAAAATCAGTTAAAGATATTTTATTTGTTAACAATAGAAACTGACAGTAGATGAAAATTTTAAATCATTGCTTTTAATTTCCTTGTCGGCCAACAATGAATTCGGTTAATAATCGCTGATTAAAGGTTTAGCCGTATTTAAAATCTGATTTAAAAAGCGTTATAATTCGAACTCTATGTAACATGGTAGTTCCAAACACATTCTATCAGACGCAGAAAAAGAAAAAAGTATCTTTATTTTGGTACTAAATTAAAAATTTTTTTAAGAGGCAGTCTAATCTCGATAACTCGAAGTTTGGAACTCGAATATTATTTTAACTTAAAGTTTTCATTAGGTTCGAAATTCTTGAGACTGTTTTGGAAACTTCCCATACCTCGAACTATCAATAACTCAAACGTTTTAACCGGTTCTTTGGGACTTCGAGTTATAGAGAGTTAACTGTAGTTTCACCGCAAAAATTGCAAAAAAAACTTTTAGAGGTTTTTAATTAATTTATTCGTTAATTAATGTCATCCGAAGACGCAAACTAGCTAAGAACACTCTCGATCAACTCTCTTCTCGAACATTTTTTTTTTTTCAAAATCGATCCATCCGTTTAGGCACTAGAGTGCCAAAGACACACAGACACACAGATACGTCAAACTTATAACCTAATTCCTTTGTGTGTCGGGGGTAAAAAATAGCCTGTAAGATAAAACGAGATTATATTAATCTAATGAGAAATACTTGGAGATAAAATTCTAAACTTTAGAAATGCAAGTGCATGTGGACTATAACTAGAAGAATGCGGTAGAAATTTTAGTCGCTAAAATTTAAGATACTTTTTTCTTAAAAATAGAAGGGTTTTTTTTTCACTCTCAGCTAAGAAATAATCATTATCTTCCGCTGAAAGCCGCTAAGAAGTGATTGTTTCCCTTTAATATTTTCTTGTCAGGGTCCATGTCCATTATTTAAACGAACAATTCTTAATATTTTGTATTAATTTTTCTTCTCTTTTTTTTAAATATTGGTACACTAAGTAAATGAAAAAAAAAAAAAAACATTTTTTTGAATAGGGAAAATATCAATATGCATAAATTGATAAATTAACCCGTCGTTGTGCTAGTAGTAAGGATTGTTAAAATCATTGCTGGCTGAACTTAAAAAAGGAGTGTTAGGTTGCCTATTTTTAGATAAAAATGTATAACACAAATAAAATATTATAAAGATTTTTTTTTTTGTAACTTGCCAAAAAAAAAACATTATCTTTACTTAATCTGAATACCATAAAAATGTGATAAACGAAATTCACTATCAAAAAAGATAAAAATTAAGTCACTTTATGAGTGAAAATCTACAGTTTTTCAGTATCAAGTGATGTACAAAGTAACTTTTCATCTCAAGTACTGAACAGCAGAGTTTAAGAGTGATAATAATGTGGCACAAAAGGAAACTACCTTCCCGTTTCTATAGCTCATATAGGGTGTAAAATACCCCATTGTGGAAAAGCAGAAGTCCCTGCTGCTAGTTCCTGATAACAATGCAAAGCCAAGAGGAAGAGGATTAACCTCTTAACACACACTGAAAGTCACACAAATACGTACACCACTTCGTAAACCGTTTGCTCAAAGGTAGTTCGTTTTGTTGGGATTCTTATTAAATGATGGATATACATTTAGTTGTTTAGTTTAATAAATATGTATCAAGTTTTTACATCAACCATACATTTCTTTAATTAGTCCATACATTTGAAAATGAATATAACATACATATACAGGGTGTTCGAAAAGTCCTTGACACATTTAAAAAAATTATAGAAAAGCTACATATTGTTGTATGAATGTGAGGTTTGCGCCATAATACTTCACAGTTTCGTCACAGAAGGAAAAAGAAACGTCATGTGAGATTTTAATCATGGTATTAAACATAATGCAACACGCTTTATTTCCAGAGTTCAATGTGTGCCCCGTATCTTGATCGAACCACATCTAAACGATTCTCAAGTTCATCTTATGTCACAAACGGTGCACACAGTGAGTTCTGGTAATGAAAAGGTATTGCTTTACGAATGAAATGGTTAATTACATTTCTCTCGCATTACTTTTCTTTTTCTTGCTATGGAGATACAGCCGTCAATATAAATTCTATTCTTTTTGCATTTTGGCGCAAACCGCATATTTATACTACAATTTGCAACTTTTTATGAATTTTTAAAATGTGTCAGGGACTTTTCGGACACCCTGCATATATTGAAATTATATACATTAAAAATACAGTTGGGTTAAAATGATAGCAACTTGACAATTCTCTATTAATACTTACATAAAAGTATGTTTTTTTTAGCTGTTTGCCCTCCCCACAAAAAATGCTTTCATCTTCCAAATATTAAGCCCTTTAAGGAGCTATATACGTGGCGTATAGGAGATTGCTTCATGCTCGACGATTAAGATTATCATAAAAAATCTTTTTTTATTGCAGGTGATAATTTAATGCAGTAGAGATATATTTCATGCTTGGAAAAAATGCATATGCACAGTTGTCTTAATATTCCATCATGTTGGCAATTGTCAATTCTTGGATAAGGAAACTGTAAGACGCATAGTTTTTGTGTTGCCGACACTCATCGGCAGCTATATCATTATGCGTAATATTCCAGTCCCCACAATGTAATCCCATAAATTATTTTAGAATTTTGATATGTAGGTGTTCTAATGCGAGAAAATCTTGGGTAGACATGTTGAATCATGCGAAAAATAGTTTTACAGGCCATCAAATATAGCGGCCGTTTTGGTTCATTTGTTTATTAGATTTTTCGCAACGTGCGTATCAATAAATTTACTTTTAGTTTTGAACTGAGATTTTTGAGGCGTAGAAAGTTAATTAATGTATTAATAATGTCATAAAAGCCGCTCTGGCTACTTCCACAATTCTTACGTGAAGATATCTCTGAAGGTTCTTGTTTAATATTCTAGTTACTAAAAGTGTACAAAAATGAATAAATCTTAATAAAATTAAGCAATTTTAAAGTGTAAAATCTTTTGTGTAGATCAGTATTTTTCAAAGTTTTTTATCGCGTGCTATCAAAGTAATTGTTTTCGAGTAAAGATATTCCAGTTCCAAAAACCTTTTTGTTTCATGTTTTTCTGTGACAATAACTGTTTAAGCAATTCTGGCTCAATTTAATAATAATGACTGATATTTCTAAACTGCAATTAAAGACATCTGGAGACAATTTTGACAAACGAAAATGTATTATATGTCAAAAGAAACCTAGAGGAAAATGATGTTCAACACAACAGTAACTGGACAATGGTTCGTGAAGCTGCTGAAATGCGCAAAGACGCAGTGTTGAAAAACGCTATTAGAAAATATAGTCTAACATTGCAGCAACCAGTGCTACAAGAAATACACACGAGGAAAAACGAAAAAAAAAAAAAATGCACAGACAAGTTATTTTGAAAGTGAAAATAAAGTTTTAGAACAATCGAAAAGTCCTCGTCCTTCGTAAAACGTCAAGATGTTGCAGAAAATACCAACTGTGCAATAAGTGGCTGCAATACATCGAGAATAAAATGTGGCAATGCAAGGCCGCCGAGCGTCACAACTGTCTCTTGATCCGTTTGGTCGGCGGGCCTCCACCTATAAAACTTGTAAATTTAATACTTCTCCGGTTCCTAGCCAGGGCCCCCAAAGCCAGGGCCCTAGTTTCCGACTGTGCTGACACTGCCTCTCGTCAACCCTACGGCAATGACAGAATGAAATAAAGGATCAGTATTTCTAAAAAGAGCAACAAATGTTTTTAGTTGCTCCAAGATTTTTCAAGACGAAGTTTTTGAGAGTAGTAGATCTTAACAGCAAAACGAATGTTTCTCCTGTGAATTTATAAGCACATCCAAACTATATACGTATAAGTTCTTACAATTGAAAGTATGAGCGGGAAACACAGTTTGCGCAACATCTATCCTGAAAATTTTAACTGTTCAGAAAGGCAAATAAGGTAATAAAGCCTCTGCTAAATGCTTGGCATGGATTTGTTCTTTCAGAAATAAAACAATTGATGCTCGATGTTCTAGATAAAAATGCATTGGTTTATATTAATGAAATAAAACTATTTCTCGTAAGAACATATAATGAATAGATTCTTTTTTGTGCTTCCAAACGAAATAATTAACCTTTACTAGTTTTTTCTAGTCTCCAAAAGTACCTGTTGCTGCTATTTGCTCACAAGAAGTTGTGAAGACTGCAGAACTCATTTTATGGCATGCATTATAAGATGTTGATTTTAGACTACAAGACAAGTTCTGCGATGAGAGTAAAGATGGTCAGGATGCTCTTGGCTCAAAGAATGAGTAAAAAAGTCAAGTAATTATTCAATCGCTACGCGCAAATATTGAAAGCAAACAGAGTTTGAAGTTTTTGTTAAGGGATGTAGGGAGAAATCGGAACCGTGCAAGTATTGGGAAGTTTTTCGATACTGGTATCACTTGTAAAACACTTTATTATTGCTGATCGAGAAGGAAAATGGAACTTATACGTTTAAACTGTTGAGTTACTATTTCCTGTATTTCATGATTTTTTTCTGCTTCAATTATCTATTATATGCAGCACGGTACATAGAGAGGATAAGGGAGCTAGAAAATAAGTGTCGCTACCTAAAGAAAAAATTCATTCAAGGTCATTTTCTTGTTAAAAAAAGAATGGTAAATTCAATGCTGTGGATCCAGACATGAAATTGGAACAAACGTTTGAACGGTCGCATAAAAAAAAAAAAAAAAAAAAAAAAAACAGGAATTGTAGGGCAGACGAGAAAAAGCTATGTTGCCGAGTGGCATTTCGTGTATCATGAAATTTTAATGATGTGCAATGTGTTTCGTGGTCTTACTAATTCTTTTTCAATGGATCACTGTGAGAGTGTCCCTCATCATGATCTTTGTAGGCAATCGTAGTCTTTACATTGATGGAAATGTCAAAAAACTTGTAGATTTTATATATCAATATATAAATTGATTATAAATATTTATATTGGAGCAACACAATATTGAAACTGATTTCAGATTTGTTGCCACAACTGACAGAAAAGGAATGTTCAGAGCAGTGGTTTAACTGTTAAACGTACTACGAAGAGATCAGTAAATTTAAAGATCAACTTTTACAAGATGGAATAATATCCATTTTCATTCTGACACACAATATTTGCACCATTTGAACCCTGTAACAAGTTATATTATTGAACATAGTAAGTAATTAAACAAATCTTTTTCAGCAAATCGAAGGAGATTTCACTTCTAAGTATACAGACTGAGGACAGATATAAATAATGTTAAAAACAAAGATACATCTGAATCAAAAACACCAAATCATAAAGAATATGCCAGATGATTCATTGACGCTTGGACAAGTTTTGTTAGTTGGATAGAAGGAAAATAAATCAACAAAGGGCAATATTGAGCAGGTACTTCATATAGAAGATAAAGGAATAGAAATAGTTTGTTTGAGAATGCATAATAATGTAGGAATGATCTTTGTAATTCCTGAGAAAGAAGGTAAATGTTGTATGAAATCTGCTAATATTTTTAATAGTTTGAAGAATTCAGAATTGTAACAGATTACTCAGGTTTTATATATCATTGTTTCAGACTGCTGTATTGGCTGAATAAAGGTTTTTTTAGTTGAAATTTACTTACTTTGGACTTCTTGTCCTTCCGTTACTGTTCTTCCGTTACCTTAACAAAGGCATAATTTATATGATTAAAATAGTTATTTTTTAAAACTAGAAGTGAAATTGTAATGATTGAACACTCCCGTGTGTAATCTAATTTTTATACAATTTTCCGTTTTACATTTTAGCTGAACTTTTGTGTAGAACATGATAGCATGAAAATGATGTCGCAAAAATGTCCTTCCGTTACCATTTTTAAAATTTGATTTAAAAAAAAGTTACTAACGAAAAATACTTGACTTTGGCTTTTTAAGCAACTTACTATGATTTGTATAAAGTCTATGCAACAGTTTTTGAAAAAATTTGTATTTTGATATGCTCACCGGCAGAAACCCATCGATTTTTTTGTAAAAAACGTCCTTCCGTTTATAATGGAATTCACCAGGAGTATTTTTGGAAAATACTTAAATTATTTAAATGTAAAAAGTTTCATCTCAACAGTATATATGTATATTTATATGAACACAGAAATATTTTACTGATTTACCGCTCTTTTTTTTCTGCAACGATAAATTGAATTTAAAATTATCACAAACAATAATAACATTTTTGTAAAGGAAGCACGTTGTTTTAATTTAAAAAAGATTATATCGGTCAATAGGAGAGCAGTAGGGTGTTGGTATTCGTTCTCGCACAGAATGTGTTTGTTCATATGGGTGATATTCACGTAAGGTGTGGAGAAATAATTTGACGCGCTAGAAGAAAACTAACTATATTTCCAAAATCAGCATGCCTGTTTTACTTCAAAACAGCTTGAAAATCTAATACACCAGAAATTTGTTTAAAAATTGCTCCCATGTGTAATCAGTTCCATCTATATATATGCAAGCCACATCACGAATAGTTAATTAAAGCTTCAAGAAAGTTATTAATTTCTTTTTGAAAATTTAAAACTTGAGTGATGCAGCTAAGAAACTAGTTTAACTATCTTTTGTATCGTTACGTTAGAAAGTTTCAGACACGATTAAATTGGGAAACAAAGTAAAGCAATGTATTACTTAAAATTAGTAAGGAAAATAAATTTCAGAGCCAGGATTAAATATCAAAATTCTCCATTCTAAACGATCCAAGCGAAAACATTAATAAAGCTAGAATTAAAATTTCTCCCGCTTGGATTTTTTTCTGAAGTTCCTGTAAAATTGCGGTCGAAATGAATCAATTTGATACCTGATACGCTTTTGGAAACATTAATAAAGCTCTTTTTCATTTTCAAACGCTATATATGATTAAATATAACATAAATTTTGAAAATTAAAGTTTAACTTTTGATAAAGCTGGTATTGAGTTATTTTCAAAGCTTGTGAATAGTAAAATGGTTTAAAATAGCAATAGAAAACATTGTTCACTACTTGTTTCTTGAAGATAATATCAATATGTTTTCTTAAAAGCAAAAAAACTGCTATTTCTACTATTTAATTAGCATACCGTTCTTAATTTTTTCGCCAAATATTGATGGAGCAGTTAAAAAGTATTCATCATGTGGATTTTAATTCTATTTCATTACGTTACTTTAATTTTGCGTGTATTATTTACAGTAAAACCTGTCTACAACGATACTGTTGGGACTGTTGGGACCTAAAATAATATCGTAATAGACAGGTTATCCTTATAGACAATTTGATTATTCATGCTGACATTTTTCTGGGACCAAAAAAAAAAAAAATATTATAGACAGGTTATCGTTATACACAGGTTTCACTGTACTAAACTAAAGCAGTTTGAATTCATATGTATGTAATGTTTTCGAAATTTATGATAATTTTTTTATCATATTGAAGTATTGCCTGCTTAAGATTTTTTTACTTTATCTATTAGTATTGTCATTTGTTCATCATATAATATGATCATCACGATTCAAAAACAACAGAATGTATCTTTTTTTTCTGCTACTAAGTTTTAATTCAAATCTTGCAATATTATATATGTATGAGACAGTCCCATTTATGGTACATCAATACAGCATCTTGAAACATTCAAGTAAAATAAACTGTTCTTCAGAAACATATATTGAACTTTTCAGAGGTCTTGATCAATATTTCACTATTAATAGTGATATTATTTTTAAATTGCTATCAAATTAAATTATACTTATAAGTTTATACTTATATTTACTATAGCAAGATGATCTTCGTAGTTAAAAATCATATTCTGCAATTTTTGTTACTTTAACCAGTTTATACAGTTATACAGTTTTAAAGTGTTTTAATTTTTATTATGTACTATTGAATCATGTATTTAGTTTTATAAAGAACATCTAAAAATGATAACCGTGAGGTATACATCACTATGAATTAGTCCGCTAAAGCGTTTATTGTGAATTCGGGGACCCTTTTAATAATACTTGCGTTATTTAAACAATGCATAATAATAAGAAAGCAATACTACTAAAAGAGTTCCACTACGCATAAAGCATGTTTTTCTTTTTTATAATAAAAAATAAAATTAAATGCGATATAAAGTCGAGATATGACGATTTTAAGAGGACAGTTAGAAAACTAATTTTTAAGAAAATTTTTTTAGCTATTTAGGGTCTTAAGAATGATTTTGCTATGTGGTGGCAGTATCTAGACAAGCTATTTAGTCATAGATGCGTCTTGCAGGATAAAAAACTTTTCAAATCTTCGCCAGGATAAACATTCTAGACAAAGATGCACGAGAAAAGAACCTCCGGTGGTTTAAAGTCATGAATAATGGATCTAATCTAATGGTCTGAGGTAGATAGATATTCAGGGATAAAATGAACGATCTGTTTATTCAAAGCAGATTAGGTTTCCCATGAGCATCAACCTGAGTACTTTCCGCTTCACAGGAATAAAGTTAAATTTAATATTTAGCTTTTTTACCTTTTACTTCTGAGCGAAGTTCTGTAATATTATATATATGTATATAGGGTAGGGTGGCCCAAAGTGGGTAGGCCATCGCATGCTCCTCCCCCCCCCCCATGGTGTGTAAAAGGTGATGCATACATATGTCAGGTATACATAAACACCTCTGAGTTTTAATAAGTCCCAGTGAAGCGGCATGGTGCAACCAGGCTTAAAATGATAAAGAAAATTATACATTTCTTTAAAAAAATGAAGTTTTGTAACTTGTGATTAGTCGAAGACCAGCTTATTTTTTTATTGTCAATAATATTACGTTCTTCTGACAGCATCCACCTACAAACTACGATAGTCATTTTGTTTGTTTCTTTTTTTAATTTAATATTATAATTATAGAAATAAAAAACGAGCCTTCGGGAAAAGCGGATCGGGCAAAGCGGAAATAGGATTTAATCATATAATTATTTATAATTTCTTGAACCGTGTGCTGACTTAGATTTTCTATTTCAATACGATAAGTATAACTTTAAAAAGTTATTTTTTAGGATATTAATTAATTAATCTATTAGTTTAATCAGTTATTTTTTTGTGTTTTATAGACAAATGCTCTGACTTTAAATTGGATAAGTACAATTGTTTTACATATTTTTATATAATGGTAGCTAGTCAACTATATTAATCATTTATAACTTTATATTTGATGGCAAATGTACCAAATCACAATAAGTTAAGCTTACCCGCTTTGGGCTCCCTGGTAGGGCAAGGCATGTTTTTCAAATGTTTGTAATGTTTGATATTAAATAAGTATTGGTTTTGAAATAATACAAAAATTAATTTTTATATTGAAGTTCAAGAGCTCTGTTTGGAAATAATATCGAAATTGTTGCGATTAAAATCCAAAAACTACAATTTTTTATACTTAAATGTCAATGCACTTTTTAATTATTAAAATATAAATGTTGAAAAATTCTCGATTACTCTAACATAAAAATATACTAAATTTTTCATGCCTAAAATATGAATTTTAAAAAATTACGGATCGGAATAGTGCAAAAGCAATATAATTTACAGACAGTCCAAGACTATCAGAAAAAAAATGCACACGATTGAGATAATTGAGAAAAGCGTACGATTAAGGTAAAGTTTCGAAAGCTTTATTTCATTCTTAGTCAATGTAAAATCTTTAGATGGCATGAAATAATTAAAAGATTAATTTGAGTGCTTCCTCACTGTAAAAAATATTTTGCAAACATAGGAGAAACGATGTACTGGGTCTGAAGTAAAAACTCGAAGATTTGTGGGAAAATTATTGAAAGTGTTAAAGTGCAACGTCCTAAGGCCACATGATATTATTGACCGATCGAATTCAAATTTTGCACAAATAGCTTTTTATTGTGTCACAAAAACTTTACTATAAACTATAACTTCTTGTGTCACAAAACTAGGGGGCGTCACTTGTTGAATTCCGAAAAAAAAAATCTCATATATAAATAAGGACCACTCTAATATATATATATATAATAAAAATGAATAGAAAGAGTACAAAATTTTATTTTAAATACGGGCCCCAGGTCCCCTGAATTATGTTTAGGGAAATAATCTTCAGTGAAAAACAATTCCAACACAAAAAGCTTGAAATTAGTACTACTAATATTCACCGAGATATGAAAAGCAACCTTTTGTGACTTACACAACTTTACACTCGCCGTTAATAATACCTTTTGGGGGGAAATATAGCGGTTAACAAGTGTTTAAAATTATATGTGTGCATAAAGTGGTTTATCGAATCGTTCGAGGTTTTGTAGTGTGTTTTTGCGTATCACGGCGTAACATTTGTATTTATTTTTGAACAGCAATAAAAAATATAAATATCTGGCTTTTTTTTAACTTTGACATCCTGTCATTCTTCTGAAAGGGCGATAAGTTCCAGTCTCATCTGCTGTATGATCCCTTAAAACTTTGAATCGGAATATGTCCTTGAGTTTTGGTCGCACAAATGTCAATTTTTTTGTGTCAGTAATAGTTTTCAATGGATATTGTTTTCTTAAATATAAGTTAAGGAGAGGATTCTACACCTGATTTTAAACATTTTTGCAATTGGTATTCTAAAAAAAATGCAAATGTTATGCCATGATACGCAAACGCACACTACAAAACCTCGAACAATTATAAAAATCACACTATATGCACACATATAATTTTTAATCGTTGTTGACCGGCTATATTTTTCCCCAAAATGTGATATTGATGGCGAGTGCAAAGTGGTGTAAGTCACAAAACGGTGCCAGAAAATTTTCCTAAATATAAGTAAGGGAACCTGGGATCCGTATAAAGAGTTAAATTTTGTAATTTTTTTGTTAATTTTTTCCTCATTTTTATTTTTTCTTCAAACTTTTAATATCTTAACTCGGCATCTGATTTTGAACATTTTTGCATTTGGAAGTATACATCTAAGACTAACGGTTACAAAAATAGAGGTCTTGCAGGTTAAAACGGAACACCTTGTATCTAGATGTATATATGAATAAAAATAAATGCTTTAAAACAATACTAACAATGTGTGCCTCTTTTTACACTGAAGTATACGTAGGTTTTTAAAAACTTCTCGTGTCTTTTAAAAATGGGAACTACTACTCACTAGTAGTGGGATCCGCCCCCTGCTAATTAGTTCTTGACAGTCAACCCCCGCAACTGCTTATTATAATGCTGCTCTCGTTCACTGGCCACTAAAGTTTTTCTCTAGCCCCAATTATCCTTCTCAGCTTTTTAAAACAGGAATTTATTTTCAAACAATGCTGTGAAATTAAGATAAATACATTTATTGTGAAAGATACATGGACTTTTTAAACTAAAATACGTTAGCCATTTAAAATAAAGTTTAGGGCTTCATTAGCCATTTAAACAAGAGTCAGTTTTTTTAGTTACTTCATTTTTTTTATCTTTGAGAGCGCTATAGGGTAAAGGTGGGAGAGACGTCATATGAGGTGAGACGCCATACCTTTGAAAATTCAGCAATTAAGAAAGAGATGACTATATTTCTCACTGTTTTTGTTTACTCACAGGCGCTTCCCTCTTTACGTGTAAGTTCTTGTTCGACTGCGCTCAAGTGTTACCTTTGTATGACGAAAAAGATCATTTTAGTACGAGCATTTTTCGACCAAAAATTTTGAGTCGCTTTGGTTTCGGTAAGTTTCAAATGTAAAACAAAGGCACCGTGAAGTAAAAACTGGTTTTAATGTTTGATTTAGCTTGTTATTAACTTATGTCAACTTCATTTTGCAATAAATGTTAATACTTACTTACTTTATACCTATGTGGCATCTCTCCCATATAATGAGCAGAGATGCCAAACTTTCCAAAAGTGTAAATGAAGGGATGTTTTGCTTATATATATATATATATATATATATATATATATTTTGTTTTTTAAATGCGGAGAAAATGCGGGAGGAAGAATATTGTGATCAGTGGTCAGTAGAGTGATGGAACTTAATTCTGGCTATTGAAAAATTAAAAAAAAAGAAGAAATATCAAAAAATGAAGCTGAAACACTCTATGGAATATCGCGTTAAACGTTACATCAGGTCTTAAATCTTTGGGAATATTCCCGCTCAATCATAATGTTATTCCAGGTCATTTTTTTTCGCTATATCTCATTTAACTGAAGTAATTACTCCTGACATTCCTTTTGAAAGTGCTGCCACTCTACAAAAGCCAACTTCCAGACATACATCAGTAAAGAAACCCCGAAAAAGGTTCTTGAGAAATCTTATCCAATCCCAAAACTACCTAGCATAACTGTGAAACGAAAACAAGTTGCTTGTGTGCGTAGAATGTTGGAAATTTTTTTATTCACGATAAGAAATGACTGGATTAAATGTTCCTTATGCTACAAATGGTTGCATGAGTCATGTACAATATACAGTAATAACTGTGGTAGGGAAATAATCTGCAAAATGATCAAAAACAAGAAATAAAAACATAGATGGTATCTCTTCTACACTATGTGGGTTTCTTCCACAAGTTATGGGAGAGGTGGCCTGCTGTCAACTTACAATTTTTATTTTTTATTTTATTTTTAAAAATTAAGCCTAAAGCTCGTTAATGGTAGTTTTAATACGTACTCGTACTTAAATAAAACATAAAGATTTGATGTACATTGCATTTTTAATTTTTTATCTAATTTTTACAAAAAGTGCGGTGTTTCTCCCACTTTTAAACTACGTAAAACCACATCAACGAGACCTAGCGGACGACATTTTTAGCTGATGCAATCATTGGTCAGTTCGCATGCGTTGCCATTCAATGAGTTGAAACAAGGTCTTATTTTAGCTTCCACTTAACGATTTTAAACAGCAATTTTTCTTTCCAAAATTTTCATCACCGTATCAGTTTTTATAGGTAATTCTTACTAATCTGTGCATTATATATTTGTCGACAATGAAATTTTAAAACATTGAATGAGAAAACTACGTAAGAAAAGAAAAGAATTGCCTCATACGATGTTTTATACTAGTATGGCTATGATTAAGCTGAATATGTAAACTTACTGGACATATCTGTTGGTGTTTGTGTTGTAGTTTTGGCTATTGTTTCTTTGATTGTAGCATTATCAAAACAATGTGCTATTCTTTTCTCTGGTAATTTAAAAAATGCCGCTATTTTAGATCAGAAAGAAAATAAAACAATCCAAATACTTAACTGCTAAAGATGGGGAAAATACTTACAAGAGCAGCAAACCACAATTACCAGAGAGGCTGGAAGAGCAGTTGAACATTTTTCTCGCGTTTTATTATAAAATAAAAACACGATATATGACGAAGAATTTAGTTTCTGAAAACAAACATAGTATTTAAGATAAATAAATACCTCTGTGCTGAACAGTAAAGTAAGACAAAACAACGTTAGAAGAAGCACAAATTTGCAAATTGCAGCAGACACGTGTTTTGGCGTTACAGGGAACGCCTTTTTTAATGCAAAAAATAATGAGCTTATGGATGAAAAGACATCCGACAAAAGCTAAGAGCAGATAAGCAAGCAGCTTAAAAGATAAAAACAGCGGATTAGCCAAACTCCAATGACAAAGTTATAAACCGATCAGGAACCAATAGGAATGCAAGCAGAGGCCAAGAGTTTTCTCTTAGATACGAAACCCAGAAAGAAAGAATTCAATTGGATAATGATTAAGCCGAAGCTTAAACAAAAAGAAAAGAAATTGTCAATAACCATGAACCGCAAGAAAGGAAAAGCTGAATGGAAAACCATGAAATAAAATAAACAGAAACAAAAAATATTCGAAAAAAGGAAAAATAAAGATAAATAGAAGAAAATGGGGGGGGGGGGGTCAATCAAGACAAAATGGTAAAAATAAACAAAGGAAGATAGATAAAAATGAATGGGAAAAAGGGGGGGGGAATGGGGAAAGGACAGTATTAAAGATATGGGAGCCAAATGTTGGAAAAATATGGAACTAAGATCGTTAACTAAGTTAGAACTGTTCCTCAAAATATGAAGGATTCCCAAAAGTCAAGATCTGATGAATTGGGGCATTTTTGGATAATCTGATAAGAGTTAAAATCAAAAGAGTGATTAGAATCCCAACAATGTTGAGCAATACTAGACTTATTTAATTGTTGTTTTTTCACATAATTTTGATGCTCTTTTAAGCGAATTTTTAAAGCACGCCGAGTCTGTCCAATATAGGCAAGTTTACAACTACAGTTAATTCTATAAATTCCACAACAATTATGAGGGTGAATAAGATCTTTAATAGAAGAGAATGAAAGTTTATTAATAGGAGAGAACACCACCTGGAATTGGAAACGTTTTAGAATCTTAGCAACCTGATAGCTTACAGATGGAAATAATGGCAAAACAACCAAATTCTTTCTGATGAAGGCTCAGTTAAGAACATTAGTTTGGGATTTATTTGAAAGTTTTTTATAAATGGAATCAATCAAAGTTGGTGGATAGCCTCTATCAATTGCCACAGCTTTAAGATAATTAAGTTCCACTTTAAGAAGTTCCGACGAAGAACAAATATTAATTGCGCGATAAACAAAAGAATTGAAAGCAGAATATTTTTGATTTGGAGGATGAGACGACAGTCTATGAGGAGGTAAAGAAACAGCAAAAGGTTTGCGATAAACAGTAGTTTCAAAACCAATTTCAGTACGAGAAACAAGTACATCAAGAAATGAAATACAATTATTCCGTTTTTTCTCACAAGAAAACTGAATATGAGGATCAATGGAGTTTAAAATAGACAAAACCTCATCACTCTCAAACTGATTCTGGTTCATTAGAACAAAACAATCATCAACATACCGAACATAAAATTGAAACTGCCGTTTTTGGAACAGCTTAACCTCAAAATAATGCATGTAAATATCACTAAGAATGGGGCTAAGTGGGTTTCCCATAGCCAGACCATCTAACATAATATAAAATTTCCCATTAGAAACAAAAGAACATTGCTTAAGACAATTACGGGTAAGGAAAATTAAATCCTCAATTTCCGTATTGGTGAAATGAAATTCAGAAAATCTTCTACGAAGGCATAACAATGAACCCTCGACGGGAACGTTCGTAAATAAAGAGTTAAAATCAAAAAAAGCCATAAAAGAATTATTTGGAACGAAACTATGAATTTTTTTAACAAACTCAACAGAATTTTTAATAGTAAATAAATTGTGACTCCTAAGAGGAGAAAACACAGAGACTAAATATTTTGCAAATTTGTACGAAGCCGTACCAATATTGGAAACAATCGGCCTGAAAGGAATACCAGCTTTATGCACCTTAGGTAAAGCATAAAATCTAGCACAATTAGCAATAGATGGAACAACAGAGCGTTTAACATTTGAAGGGAGAGACTTAACAGCAGATGAAATAGTTTTTAACTCTTTATCACTAGGATCTTTAGAAATTTCAGCATATGGCCCAGAAGAAATCAAATCATTTGTTTTATCAACATAAGATGATTTGTCAGGAACAACAATTTGGCTACCCTTGTCAGCTTTAGTAACAACCAGATCAGAATTCGAAACTAAGTCTTTAACAGAACGGCTAACAGTATTAGCAAATACAGGTTTAGAAATTTTCGAGTTAAAGTCAATATTAGAAGCTATAAGATGCCGAATCGAATCTTTTTGAGAGGAAGTTAAGGCACTAAATTTAAAAGCTTTCTCAACAGGAGCAATAAGCTTTGAAAAAGAAGGTTTAACACTCACAGCAAAATTATCATTACATTTTAGAGCCTCAATTTGAGAATTGCTTAATGGAACGCTAGAAAGATTAACAACAACATTCTTATTAACAACATGTAAATTATCAAGAGGAACGACATGAGAAGATTTACAAAGCATAGCTAATTTCATTTAAAAACAATTTGATGTTTATCAGAGGAACGAAGGGTTCTAGACCAAGAATTTCTGTCAATAATGTTAAAGTCGGGAATGGAAATAGAAACCGAAAGATGTAAATCATAAAGTTCACGTTCAATAAACAATAAATGCTTCCTAGTTTCCTGGATCTCTTTGAAATGTAATTTCCCACGTTCTGTCAAAATTGAAGAAAGTAATCTTTCGGTTGAAATTGGCTTTACTCAGAGCTTCGATCCCGGCTATGATTCCACGATAATTCGTTTTCCCTTGTCATAAGTATGCAATACAAAGCCTATTGAACTAAGTACAAAATTATTTTGAGTGAAAATCCGATTTTTTATTGTATCGATCGATACATTGCTTGATAATAAAAAGCATTTCAAGATTCAGGTATTAAAATTTAATATAGGTTCTATTCCACAACAATTTATAAGTCAAAAGAGCGGCTTGTTCATGGAAAATGTGCCAAATAAAATCTCTCAAACCTTAACAAGTCAAAAATCTATCATCTCTATTGATAATAATGCAAAACTGTTTAGAAGTTCCCTAATTTTAAATCTTTTAATCTGTTTAATCTCAGGCGTAACGCTAGTTTCACTCCATCTGAAGCAAGTGGATGATTCTTTACTTCTGTAGCAACTGCATTGCAAAGGATGAAAGGATTAAAGTACACCCCTTCCCAACTCTTCTCCCAAAAAATCTCATTATGCCTCGAAGGGAAAATGCTGCTGTTCAAATGCAGACCGGCAAGCGAGTTACTCGAATTCGCCAGTCCCAAAATTTGAGTCATGAGGCGTTGCGGTTTCATTATTATATTTATTTGGTTGTTTATTTATTTTTATTTATAAAAAGAAAGAAATCTGCTTGCTAATCATAACAAATCTTTACAATTTTGTGTCTGCCTGCATTATGTTTGAGATATATCAAGATATGATTGCACTTTAACTGGCACGATTAGAATAGAACCTTAGAGTTTATATTTGATTTAAAATAAATGGATATTGTGTCTTTAATGAAATCGCTTAAATTACAAATTCTATCGTATCAGAAAGTCCAAAATATTTGCTGAAACGACAACAAAAATCCTAAAAATAGCTAATTTAAATGCAAGATTTTATAAACGATGAATCTGAAGCACAATAGATCTTTTTTCAAGTCATAACAATCAGGTCCAAGAAAAATAAGTTCCAGAAGAATTCCATATATGTTTATTTCCAAAAGTCCCAAATTGGGAGATTTGGACTGTTCTGGTTAGCGGAACAATCTAAGTTTAATAGAATCAAGTCCTTAGCCATTTTACATTAATGTATTCTTTCGACTTTATTCTTCACTGTTGAAGACCCTGGCCCCCTTTATATTTGAACATAGTAGACTCTCTTTTGCTGCTCAAGAGCCGGTGCTCTTATGAAAACAAGTGACAATCCATTCGTTTTGAAGGATTTTCTAGTTAAAAAAAGGACTGTTCTTCCTCTCCACAGGTGATGACGCATTTATCTCAATTTCTACAAACTATGTTCACCGAAATTGCGAACATAGTCTTTTTACCCCCCTCCCTTCAAAAAATGTAAATAGTACAGTCTTATCTCCACCCTTCTTCCCTTCTTGTCGTCACCCTTGAGATGAATATGATAGATTTTTGCTCAGAGGCCTTCAGCAATGGAAATTTAATTTCAATACAGAAATGTCTTTACTTTTTTAGACTAAATGGAAACAATATATTTTAACGCATTATCAGCAGATGAGTCCTGTATGACTTGTTTGTCAACCCCAGATTCCAGTGAGATAAAAAGAAAAGCTTTAATGGAAATTTATTAGATGAAAGGTAATGATATAAATGTCTCTTCTAGAATCCTTGTTAATTCTTCAACGCAAACATGCCCACTATTTACCTCAAAAACATTTCGATGCTGCGAGTAATTTCATCAATCATGTTTTGAAGCAACCTATCTAAAATCACTCTTCTATGGTGAAAGAAATACTCCATTATGCTGCACAAAAATTGCTTATTTCCATTTTATAGGAGTACAGTAGTTAGGGTCGTTGTCATTTACCCTTGTTTCTACTCTGAATACATTTGCTCGATCTCCGACTTGCTTAACGATAGGATCCTACCACTTCTCATGTGTGTATAGCAATCTTAAGTCTTTTTCCTAAAAAGTTTTAAACTCTGCGAGAAAGGTTCCGATTCATACAGAAACGTAAATGAAAAAATGAGTTAAAGAAGAATGCAACCTTGCAAGTTCTGACATTTATAAAGTAAATATGTACGTATGGTACCAATAATAAACGTATAGATTACATAAAATGAGTTAACTGTTTTGTAACTAGATTTAGCCAGAGGGTATTCAAGTATCAACGTTATGTCAGGTATATTTATGTTACTCCCATTATGCGTCAAGTCTCTCATTTTATGGCCATACGATTACTTTTAACCTAACAAATATTTAAAAAAAACCACCAACAAATGATCATAGACGTGTATTGGACCTCGAAACAAATGAAAACAGAATGTGGTCAATGATTCAATGTGGTTTATATAGCATTGTTTAATAGTTTAATTCTATTCTAAAAAATCATTCCAATAGTTAAAGAACTAGTAAGTTCATCTTGCGTAGCTTTTAAAGGGTTTTAACAAATATGTCCTTTTTTTCCGCAGGATACTGTTAAATTAATATTTTCTTTAAAATTAGAATTAAAAATGTAGGAATAATTGTTTCCTAAATGAAAGGTATAGTAGGAATAATTGTTTCCTAAATGAATCCCTTTGTTGTTTTTTGAACCTCCGACAACGTGTATACATAACTTCATGATGAGTAGTTTAGGCTTGAAAATGTCACAAATAGGGATTGCAATACCGGACAAAAAATTCAATACCGTCATTCGGTATTTTTGAAGCGTGATACCGGAATAAAGGTATTAAAACCAATATTTGAAATTTCTCAAAAAATGTTTAAAAACATTGTTTTGTAGCCACGTTTCATAATTTTGTCGAAAATTGTATAATTTATGAAAACATATTAGGAGCAATAATAAAATTAAGGAACAAATTTCATAATAAAAAATCATTAATACTCAAAAACATATTGCATAGGTTGAACTGTCTCAAAGTCAGGAACTTATTTTAGTGCTTAACTTTCCTACAGTTGAAAATACTATTTCTCATTTTACGCAGGTCGGTAGTACTGTTAACAATGCAGGATACACCGCTTTTAATTGTCCAGATGATCCCCCTTCATCTTCAAATAACTCAGTCTCTTGTGTGTTATTTTTGGATAAATCCTTTTAAGAGGCTGTTGGTGTGTTTCTTTTGTATTGTATGCATATATATATATATATATATATATATATATATATATATATATATATATTTTAATTCATTGCTAGTTGAAATTTCTTTCCAAGACGATACTTTTCCAATATTAACATCAATTTTTCTCGGTGCAAAAAATACCATTGGTTATGCTACAAAAAGAAAAAAAAAGTTTTTGTCAAAATTTAGCACAGTTGAGACAAATAATTTAAAACGAAATCCAAGTTTTTAGCCATCTGATGGTTGGAATAAATTGTTCATGGGTCAAATGCACAATGCAAATTTCACAAAAGGGGTGCGATCAAGAGGAAGTGATCAGGGAAATGGGAAAAAACAAAAATATAGTGCACAAAAGCGCAAGAAAATGCGATTGATCTCACCAACGAGTTTCGACAATATCATTTTGCAATCTTTCCGCTAACTTTTGTTTAATGATATTCCATTAGTTCTTGCTTTTAAAGCCAGATTTTTACATCAATTGATTAATCTTGGTTCTGTATCATAGAAAAAGAAATGTACATTTAAATCATAAGTAAATATCTAATAAGTTAAATTAAAAGTTATTTAATGGAAACGATTTATTATTTTTGGCTAATACGAAATACCGGTATTTTAACTCAGCAAATACTGGTATTACGAAATTGCAAAATTGCTCGAAATACCGATTGCGGTATACCGGTATTGCAATCAGTAGTAACAAACAAACAAACAAACTCACTTTCGCATTTATAATATTAGCGAGGATAAACATTGTAGACAAAACGTATTGACAGCTATGTATATTACATTACTTATCGAACGTTTCAACATGATCTTGACGAAAATGTCGACATAATATCGTATAAAAGAGGATGAAAACCAAAAAATAATTCATTCTTCTATCACACGCCGCAATATTTCTCATACATATCTGCAGAACTTATTCCATAGCAAACAACCTGCCACTTCCGCGTGTTGTTCACACGGTTTACTAACAAATCCAATTAGGAGCAAACGCAAGAAAAAAAATGGGAGGTTTTATGGTCTTCCATCAACCTGCGCTTAACAAGAAGTGGCATGTTTACGGATTCAGTGATAAAAGAAGAAAAATAACAAGGAATATCAAAAGTGAAATCTTTTCAAGAGAATATATATATATATATATATATATATATATATATGTGTGTGTGTGTGTGTGTGTGTGTGTGTGTGTGTGTGTGTGTGTGTGTATGTTGCCTGGTTGCCCGGCTTTGCCCGGTTCACCTCGAAAATAAAAATAGTGTCAAGTGACGTATATTCAGCATAAATGTTTAAATGTATAAATTAATGTATAAATTAAAAAGAAACATCATGCAAAATTTCCCTCCCAAACAATGGCGACAGATATTAAAATAATTCTAAGAAATTAAATCCAGAAAGATGGATTTAAAAAGTGTAACCATGGAAACACAAAATAAAATAAGTTTAAGGAATTAAATAGCGAAAGAAAATTTTTAACAATTTGAATGGAAATGAGATTTTTTGAACTTAGTTTAAAAAGGCTTGTAACTTTTTACCTTTCGAGATAGAAGCTTAGTTTTTCGACCATATGTCGAGATAGATCTGGAGTAAAAAATGTCGCTTTTTTCAATGGGGTCAAAAAAAAAAAAAGTCAGAACATTGAAACAAATTGCGTAGAACGAGGAAAATTCTATTCCTTCCAAAGCTATGTAATATTAATGGGTGCAAGTAATTTTTCACCCCCCCCCATATTCGGGAATTTATATGACAATTGGGCCTAAATTTAAATAAAAAAGGAACTATCCGTCGAATTTGTTTCGAACCAGTCTGCAAACCTTTTCGGGACTGAAAGAAAGATACTGAAAATTTCAGCGAAATGGGTCGGGTTGTTCTCGAGTTTTGCGCTTTCAAATAAACAGACGCTTTTTGTATATATATATATATATATATTATGTGTAAATATAGATCTTCCAACTCTCGTTGCTTACACAAATAAGACAAGTCCTTCTCTTGGACGACACTCACATTTAATTTCACACTAAATTCAAGTACAAGTACGAACACACTTAAACACAAATAGTTGACACTGAATGTTCCCATCTGGAACCATAACATAATGTTCTACAGAGTTCTCGTCTGGAACACTTGCTTGTTTCCACTCAAGCATCCGACTGCCGTCTCTCTTACGCGTTTTTTCACTCTGGAAAGGGTTTTCTCACAAGAGGGCGCTTTGTGCAACAGTTCTTTACACAAAAAAAAAAAAAAAAAAAAAAAACAACACTGCAAAACGAAAGTTCACACACACACACACACACACACATATATATATATAAACCCACAATGTTGTCTCAAGTCTGCATGTATTTGTATGTACTTTTATGTATTTTGACTTTAAATAACTACCTTGCAAATCAAACTATGCAAATAAAATTATTAATGTAAAATCTCTGAGAAAATGCAAGAGGAATAGCATAGTTTTTGGCTTTTAGCAGTTCTTTTTGCCCATTTTCCTACATTTTTAGCCCATTTAGAGATTTTTTTTTTTTTTTTTTTTTTTTTTTTTATAGAAAGTAAAAAGTAAACAAATAGCTAATAACTATTGCTACCAGTTTATTGTAATGTTGGTAAAAATTTATTTCAAAATTATCTTGATATCGGACAGCGCGAGGTTTATTGAATCAAAAGATAAAAGAGATCGCCAAAATTATTTATCCAGTTTTACCCTCAATTCCAAATTTGTCGGTACACGAATGGCAGTACTGTAATTTATTATTCGATTTGAGGGGTACATTGTATACAGGAATAAAAATGTATTTCAATATGTGGAGGTTTGTTTTTAATTAAAATGAATTTTTTTTTCATGTATTCTCTAACTATTAATGAACTACCTAACTAATTTTAGAAAAAAATGCCCAGTTTCGAATTAGACGAAAAATGTTTTTTTTTTTTTTTTTTTTTTTTTTTTTGTGTGTGTGTTCACCATCAGCAAAATTTGTTTTTTGTTAGAGGTATTTTAATTAAAGGTAATTTTTTTAGGAAAAATTGTTCAACAATATTGGCTGATTTTAGTTGCATTTCTTACTTAGAAATATGCAGTTGTTAAAAGTTATAACATGGATTAAACGACACCACTTTTTGCGTTCAAATTTATCTACGGTCTTTGGAGAAACACTTTAACTCTTGCGAAGTTTTTAACCATAATTGCGAATACTATTTTTTTTTTTTTTTTTTTTTTTTGTATTTTTGCTGAGCATTACAATATTATCTCCAGATCCTTTTGATCAAACTGTCTTTCTTTTTCTAATGTAGAAGGTAGACATTTATACTGTTAAAACTGAATCACCCAAACACATCTTAACTTTTCTCACAAATATCAAGATACAAATAAAATTTTTAAAAAAATATTTAAAAATAGAACTTTTATGTTTTTCATTGAAAACTTCATAAAAATTTGCGTCGCATACCAGTTTAAGGAATCAATTATCTCGTTCAGAAAAAATATCTAAAATACTGTGAAATGTTATTTAAAAATAAAAAGAATGAAGCAGTACAAATTAACCTTTTAAAATAGATTTCATATCAATTTAGAAAGCTTGGTGATGCAAACGAATTGTAATTTTCTGCTCTCCGAATAATTTAATAAAAGTTCTTCCATCTGTATACTTTCTAACTCAATGAACTCATAACTCAGAGTATGAGCCAGGAGGACTTAATTAGGCATTTCCTGTGCGTCAAAATTGCCATCATATTAATTATGCTCTTGATTAACTGAAGACTCAACAGCAGTAGACATCATGCTGCGTAAATAATTCAATAACGTTTATCTCCGGTACTTGAGTGAGTCTTTCATTAGGTAACATTTTTGGAAATAGTGATAATAGAACGAGGAAAAACCTTGGACATATTTACGTATATTCAGAGCTGTCAACTTTTGAAAATCTAAAATCGTAGCAGCATTTTGCGGGGGAGGGGGGGCGCTGCGGCAGATTTAACTAATGTGATAGACTGTGAATGAATCGTCAAAGGCATAAAGAACAAAAACAATGATACTTATAAAATTTCAAATATGATACTACAGAATAAAAAATCTTAATACAGAATATTTTGAGATGATAGAATACTGATTTAAAAAAAATCACTTCTTGATTGTTAGCTGTACCCGGTCAGCATGAATTTTTGAAGTAACATGCAGCACTAGAAGTTTGTTTTTCTGTACTCACTTAGTTTAATTTTTTTGAACAATCACGATTGCTAATTGTTTAATTTAACCGTCATTGATGTTTGGTTCCTTTTTCAACTCCACCGTCCTGTGCAGGCGCGACTCCTCTCGGTAGCCGCTGTTCCTGGTCGGTGGCGAGGTGGTGTCCACACACACACGCACATCCACACACGCGCCTTTACACACATACACACACGCCAACGTGCATACACACAGGTCTACGCACACACACAAGCCTACACATACACAACTATGCACACGTAACCGTCCAAGAGGAGGGACAGAAACCGTTTCTAGAAACAAGCGAGTGGGGTAGTAACCAATGAGTAGGGTCCTGTCGCAACTCGTGATTACGAAAAACATAATTTAAATTCAAAATTTCAGAATTAAAATTAATTTTCATTTTCTCCTTTTTTTGCGTTCTTGTGGGATTATAAATTTTAAAAAAATCGTAATTTTTGGACGCGCTTTCGTAGCGTCGTACTTTAAAGCTGTAATTCGTAGAAACTACGATTTATCTGTAGCAGTTGGCAGCTCTGCGTATATTTATCCTTACGAGTGTGTAGGAAGTTCTTTTCTTCCTCTGTGCTTATTAAAACTGTAGCTTGATAATCACAAATGACAACAAATATCTTGTGCGTGTAAGAACTCTGAAAAAACTGAAGATTGTTTATTTTGGGACTGGTGTTTGCTCCTAGGCGTGCTTAATTTTGTGAAGTTATTTTTATAAAGATAAACTACTTTACTTTAAGTATTACAACTATTTTCACTATTTCTAATATGATGGTTACAGCTAAATTATTTTTATGTTTAACCAACTTCTTAGTCAATTTCATTGTGATTTTTTTTTAGTATGGGTATTTATAATTTTTACCGTTTTTACTTCGTAAAACTATTTACCATATGCAATACATATGACTGCGACTCTTTGTATCAGTTACCTATACCAATAGAATCAGATTCTGCATCAACTGAACCAATAGGATCAATATCCGCATCAGTTGATCAATTATACCAAGAGTAATCAATTTATGCTTCAATCATACCATTAGTATCAATTCATGCATAACACGTCAAAGGTTTGAATTCGGAACATTCTCAAAACATTAGAATTGGTTTTCCGAACGAAAATTCCTTCCTTCATCGAATAAAATGGCGTATTTTATCCTTATTTTGATGTGAAGTAACTTTTTTGAGCAATCACATTGCTTATTTTTCTCATTTGACTGTTTTTGGCGTCCTATGATTTTATTTCCCCCCCGCCTCCCTCTCAGCGCCACCGTCGACCGGCGACCTCCCGATGCTGCTTCTTCAGCGAGCAAAATATCCAGGTTTTGTGTCCATAGCTTACACACACACACGCATACATGCACACCTACACACACACACACACTCATGCCTACATATGCACACGTGATTGCGAAAAACATAATTTGAACTCAAGATGTCAAAATTCAAATTAATTGTTTTTTATTTTATTTTTATTGTTTTGTAAATAGATCAATGTTTAATGAGATAACTGTTGTTTTGACATTATCCTATATATAAGACCAATACTTCTAAATCTCGTATAAAGTTACGCGGGGCTCAAACCGTAGCTGTCTCTCTACGGGGACTTCCTTCATAAAAAGCCTCAATCTTTCGGGCTCCGTGACCCTCTTTGAACACTGATATAACGTCACACTTCCCCCCTTCCTCCCTACCACCATATACGGTCAATGCAGGTAGTATAATCAGAAAACTGGAATTTGAATCTAGCTGATTTGAGTAGTTGAAGCTGGATGTTAAATGAAAATATAAATAAGTTCATGCACAACATTTAAAACTACTACCTATTACTTCATTTTAAACGTACTATTATCAGAGCAATAAGTTAATGATTCATAGCACTAAATGCAAAAATATTTCAGGTGATCTCGGTGAGATTGAAAATTGCCAATCACTTTCACAACATCAATGAAGGGCTTGGTCTTTGACAAGTTTTTGAATATTATGCTGTAATTTTGACAAAGCGCGGCTCTGGTCAATAAACATTGATTAATATTTCGATTTTATTCATGCAACTGTTGAAAAAAATTAGAAAAATTTACTGTTGAAAACCACATTGAAAAGTTAAAAAGAAGTCATTGATGTCATTGTTTACTTTTTATTATCATTTGTTAAAACACAAGAAATCGCCCGTCAAGGTGTGACACGTAAAAATTTCATCTACGAACGAAGAAATTGTCTGTTTGGTGATAGTTTGATAGTTGAAATTTTAACCCTAACTCCAGTGGATTAACATCTTCATTTTCCTAAAATTAGTCTTACCTGTAATGTTACCAGATCCAGTTCAGCTTTGTCAAAATAAAGCTTTTCGCTGCATTTCAAAAAAACATTATCAAATTATCATGCCATGGCACGAGTTTCATTGTTGGTGACAACAGGGGCGTCACTCGATCAGTGAATTCGCTCTTATATATATGAGGATTACGCTATTATACATGTTTTAATTTTTTCTCACTCAGCCGGTCGATAATCCTTGGTATAAAGAATAAACGGGAGCTCCCTCTGTTACTTGCTGATAATATTGCACAACAGTAGGAGAATGGATTATCCTCTCAATACACATTATGATTTTCCAAGGATTACTGTAATTGAAACAGTACAGGAGGATCAGTTGGGGTAAAAGAAAACATGGGATAAATGAAAAAAAGAATCTCTATTAGCACACTTTTGGCAGTTTTTGACACTAAACTGTCGCTGACGGAAGGCAAGGTAATGTAGCAAGATAGCACAAAAAAAAGTTTTTTTTTCTTTTAGTATAAAAGTTTTTACATTTTCCCCTCAAACAGGTCTACAAGTGCAAAATAACTGATTCCAACCAGTTTTACTTGGAATGTGAAAGTTTACTAAATGCATTCATATATGAGTTTTACCTTCAAAGCTATCTTCGATGTGCCAGTTAAGTTTTTCCATACTGTACGTTGGGGTAGCTAAAAACAATTAGAGTAGACCGGGCACGTTTACGCAGTGCCCTTTTTTCAAAACGAATTATAACTGGAGAGCCAACGGTCATAACAGATTGATACTGCTCCTTAGCAAATATTCTCACAAGTTTTTGAGTTCCAGTCAAACTTCGGTCTAGCATGCGGATTATCTGTTTTTTACCAAGTTGAGTAAATTTTGAGTTGAATGTTTTGAAGTTTATTGTGAATAAAATATACTTCGTTAAAAAATAACAAATATATAAAAATCAGCAGAATTTTATTCATTTTTGAGAATTTTATTTGTAGGAACTAAAATGTTATTAAATATTTTTTGCACGTCAAAAATAAATTCAAACTTGGCGACGGGGCAAGTTTACGGGTTGACGTCGGAGCACTTTTATACGCATTTTCTTATTGTATCTTACTTAAACGTGCACCTGAAACTTTTTTTCACTCCGAACCGTCTCAAATCTTTTTAGTTTTTTACGGGTATTTTGGTTTTGAAAATCAACATTTAATTTTAATTAACTTACAAATTCGTATCTTATCGCTTACAATCATATAGTGTTGTTTTCATGCCCCTTCCGCTATAACTTTATACACTAATCAGTATGTAATAAACTGCCTTCTTTTAACGACGGTAGGACGTTTTGTTTGAAACACTAACAGAACCACGTTAGGTGTCAAAATAAATATGCGTAAGCATACCACGTGCCCTGGGCAAGTTTACTCAACCGACTTGGGCTCCAAAGTAATTTTTTTAACGGTTAAAAAAAATAAATAAAAAAAACTAAGCAGCAACTAAATATACTAATTTTGACTCCATTAACTGCTTCATAAAACCGCAATGTCTAAAATTTCCTAAGTTAAAACATAAAAATTTGAAAATTCATTGAAAAAAAAATCCGCGTAAACGTGCCCGGTCTACCCTAACCTACTTTTTTTGAAAAAAAAAAAATTTGCAAATTTCACTTTAGTGTTTTTTTTTTTTTTTTACATAAAGTCAAGGCATACAAGGCATAATTCTTATTTTTGTATATTTTTTTAACTTAAATAGTTTCAGATTACATTTAGATAATTTGTCGGATAGCATACAACCTACGAGCCGCATATTAAGGATTGTTGATGTAAAACTTCTTGAGCTTATCAGCTGATTGTGTATATTGCGGTTATGAGCCTATATCAACCTCATGTGAAAATATATGGAAGCCCGTCGACTTCTTAGTCTCTAAGATTAGAGAAAACATGAACTGCATTCAAGAACAGTTATTAAGTCAATTTTTTGTACCCAGTTACTCAGAGAGAGTAGTGTTTGACACAAAGCACAAAATGATCTGTCTCAATTCACCCGTTAAAAGCGAGAAGGTGCTAAACTTGAAGCCTTGAAATTTGACTTCTCTTCACTCCAATAATGCAATATCTTTTTTGAAAACTCTCAAAAACTCATCTACACTTGAAACGTTATAAAGCAACTTAAATTACTGAGACTTTCAGTTAAAATCTTCACACACTTACTATTCTAGTTTTTAATTTCATTTACAGATCAGCATGGAAAATTGAATGCACTTCAAGAAAATGAACTTGTATTCAGAACTGCAAAAGCAAGTATAAGGGCCCATTCATTAACTATGTAAGGGTCCTGAGGGGGAGGGGAGGGGTTGGAAAAATATTTACATACCCTTACTTTGGGGGGAGGAGAGCGGAGGTCAAACCCACTTTTATGTTTTTTCCCAGTCGATATTTTGTATCAAAAATTGCGCGTTCAAGTGGTTTGGCAGGGATTATATTTCATTTGCGTCTGGAAGATAAAAAACGTATTAGGATGAGCTGTTTTTTACTTGTTTCCCAAAGAATAAATAGTGCAATACATAACAAAAGAATCGCACTGTGTATGGCATGTTTTATTTTTAATTGGTATCGCATCATACACAAAAAAGAGTCGAAAAAACATTCTGTATAAATTCCAACTTTTTATTAAATATTTCTTTTCACAAAAAGGTTTAATTTAATGACAGTAAATTTAATAACAATCCCAGATATGTAAGATTCGTTATTTTATTATTTTGAAAAATCTTAGTACCCTTACAACTAGTAAACGGGGGGGGGGGACAAAAATTGCCAAAATCATACATGCGTAATTAATGAATGCCCCCCAAAACACAATAAATTGTAAACAAAAAAGTGTAGACCTCGAGAAAAAAATATATTACAATGATTATTACGGCTTAATTATTTGCATTTACGTTTGAAAAATAAAAAGAAATAACTTTTGGCCAGTATAATTTGTTACTTCCACTATTCGGTCAAGAACCCTTCAGACCACTTTACCACGTACACCAAAAAATAGCACAAAACACTATTCAAGTATTGCAGAAGATTTGATACTCAATACGTTTTAACAACTTAAGTAACAGCTATGAAGTAAAAATATTTGAAAAGTCCGAAAATGTAACGTCTTAATGATGGTAAATTATTTAAGTAATAACCTAATATGTTCTGGAAACTCGTTTAGATTGTTTCAACATAGTTTGAAAAGGTTTTAAATTTATCATTTGAAACACTTTAGGATTATAGGATCATTAATTCATTTATCTTATAAATATATTGTCAAACATTTCACAACACAAATCAGATATTTAGTTAGTATTTTTGTTATTTTTAAATTCAGTACAAGATTTGAGTTAACTTTACGTTTTAACCTACTGCACGAAAAAAAAATACTAATAACGTTTTCATTTCATTTCAGTCTAGATTATGCATGCAAAAAAAAAAAAAAAAAAAAACCACCAGAAATGCAATTTTGTTTCTAAATTATTTATTAAGTAAACAAGGTGAATAAAATCAAAACTAAGATTAAGGCCTCCTTTTCATTTTTCTTTAGAAAGACTTTCGTGCAGTTTAATGAGATTTTGATATTGATTACTGTTATTACATCACAAATGTTAATTCTGCATTCATATTTAAGGAAAAGAATCTAAAATTAGATTTCCTTTTTTTTAAGTTCATGCTTTCTGCTAGAGTTAAAAGGAGAACTTTCAGTCGATGTTAATTTTATTTTTAATTAGAAAAAGTTGTTGAGGAAGGGAAATCGAATAAAATTAATTTTTGTATTATATCTGCCCCAAAAAAGCTTCAAATTAGGTATTTGAGCAACAATTTATATAAATGAGATGAACCTAATGAGCGCGCACACACAACCGCACACATATGAGACTTAGCAATTAGATTCAATAAGCAGCAACTCAGAAGGTTCAACTCATATCTGTTTTTTAATCGTTGCCTGAAAAAAGGCTAAATAATATTATACTGCGAAATTAATTTTCAAAAAAGTTAACAAATCACTTTTTAGGCCAAACAAGCATGGAACTCGTGATTTTCGGTTTTGAAACCTTCAATGCTAAAATGGTGGGGACTGGTTTTGCTTATTGTTTTAATCTATCACAGTAATATCAGTGAAATGCTATCGTCTGAAATGTCGGATGCTCTACTTTGAAGCTTTCATAGTTTAATTTTGGTTTAAGAAGCTATTTTCATTGAAATGTTTTTCAATGCATTTATTATTATTATTATTTATTTTTAGTTTAAATTTAATTTTCTGATTTTGAAATTTCAAAGTACTTTTCTTTGAGTTTTTCAATCCAAATCGTTTGTTCTACTTTTACTGTGCTTCGTATCTAATGAGTTAAATAGCATCCCTCCATTTAAAACAAAAGTAATCCAATTATGCTCTTTCAGAAGTTAATAAACATTTCCTTTCATTGAATTTATATATTTAAAACTATTGATGAATTTCATAGGTTATTACTAAGTAATTAAATTTCCGTAAAAATGCTTTACGAAATTCATTATTTATGTATCCTTATTTTCACATTATGTTGTTATTGTGATTCAAGGAAAAAATTTCAAAGAAACAATGCTCATTTTTATTTTAAAACAAAGTAAAATAATAACGTGTTATGTCCCAATTTCCTGAAATAGAAAATTGGTTTTCTGCAAAAGAAACTTTCCTTTTCCTATATTTTCAGCAAATTCCTATATTTTTAATCGTATTAACTGGTTTTTATCCTGTATATTATGTTTCTTAAATGTTCATTGACACTTTTGAAAGGTAAATATAAGTAAACGCTTTCGGATCAGGCATCCTATTATAAGAAAATCAATTTTTCATTTTCTGGGACACGCATTATACTTTGAATAATTCTACATTCATCCCACTAATTTCCTTTAAAATTTAGAGATGCATTATTCGACCCCCCTGTACATACGTTTAATTTTCTTAATGTCCAAACATTATATAAAATTTGGTCTCTAAAGTGTTAAATTTAATTCTGATGTACTACGCACCAATGTTGATAAAAGTACGATAGCTTCTGTAAATTGTGTTCATTATCAAAGCATATTCTTAAAATTAAGTTTGCTTAAACAAAACGTTCTCTTTGTTACTTTACACATTAGAAAATATGGAAAGACATTTACAACTAATAAAAAAGACCAATGCCCTGAATCAAAACCTTCATTTTTCGAAAGCGTATCTGCAATTGCAGTATGTTTTTAGAAAAGAAACTAGTAGATACCAAATTAGAAAAATCATCTTCAAGAATCAAATGATTCCTAAAGTGATACAAAAAATAAAAGGACACAAGTATGCTTAAAGCAAATAACGATTACTTTTTAGCACATTTTAACGTTGAGTAACTTGTTAATAAAAATGCAAAAGACTTGTCTCGATTAACCGACAGAAAGCCAAAGAAATAATAACATAAAAAAAGTGCCATGATAAGTTACACAAAGCTCTAATTACTTCCTACGTAATTGCAAAAATCCCAAATGAAATTACAGAGAAGTGATTCTCAGTCGAATCGCTGCCAATAAAGATTTTTTCTACCTAATCTCTCGACAAAACAAGTTTATCCGCACTTTGGTTTTTGGCACCCGTTAATGTGCATCAACGCAACCGCACTTTTTCTTTCTTTTTTTGTTTCACTAAAATCTTTTTTTGAAGAAAAATAGCGGTATTGAGAGAGAGAAAGATATTCGGCAAATTTTGAGATTCCACATCCCAATAACGGTGGAAAATACTAAATGAGATTTTTTTGTAGCAAATTTGCTTTATATATTGTATCCCTATATTTATATCTATCTATTTATCTATCTATACATGTATGGGAAAGTGGGTCAAAGTGAAATAACGGGACAAAGTGAAATAGTGAAATATTTTTTCTGCCTTTGCGCCACCTACCTTACGATATTTCAACTGTGTAGTAACACATGTAATCTATTCCAGTGAAGAAAAAAGTACCTCTGAAAATCAAAGATAATGTGATATACGAAATGTCAAAAAATGATATTTTAATTGTAAGAGAAAATTATTTTTGTTATTCTTAAATGATAAATATTTGTTATTGACATTTTAAATATTCTCTGAGACTTACTAATATTCAATGCAGCATTTATTTGTTTAATGCTTAGTCTGTCTGTATTTTAAATGTTTTGTACAGTTAGTCAAATGCATTTGGGCAAAGTGGCAACGTGGATAGGGCAAAGTGAAATAGTTCATTGCATTTACTAATTCAATCTTTTTACCAAACCACTTACGAATTTAATTATGAATTTATTTCATTTGAATTCCTTCATTTAATAATTCACTGATTTATTCACACATTCACTAATTTATTCACACATTTTTTTTCTCATCTATTAACTAATTCATTTATTTATTTACTCGTTTATTGTTACATTTCCTTTTCATCTGTTCATTCATTATTTTATTTTCTCATTGATTTGCTCAAAAATACCTTTAAAAAATCGATTAGAAAATATTTCATTTGGAAAATATTTTGTTTTTTACTTTTCCCCATGAAGTGAAAAATTTCCAACTTTTTCAGGAAGTGAAAATGTATTGTCAAAAATTAACAATATTTTTTTAACATTAGTTTTAATTTAAAATATATTGTTATTTCTTCATGTACCGTAATAACAGATTTCCAACTTGTTCCTTTTGAAAAAATAATGTTATCTTAACTATTTCACTTTGCCCTACATTCCCATACATATATATACAGTCGACTGTGTGTATATATATACAGTTAACTCAGTTCATTCCCAGAATAATTTAGTGTTAAAGTTGTCTCAATATCTACAATATACTTTTTTCAAGTCGAAGTTTTTTCTAGAGTTCCGTTTCCATTTTATGCATAGAAATGCAGTCAAAATAAGAAAAAAAAAAGTTTTTTTACTTTAACACATTGATTTGATTATCAGCACGTGTGAGGGAGATAACTCATTTACAATAGCGCTACTTAACGCACACAGTGTTGCAATATTACGTGAGAGGTATCCGATTGGGTTCCTTTTTGCCGTGCCTGAGATGACGACTTTAAATTTTATTGCTGATTAATCTTTGAAAAATAAAAATGTTGGCAAAAATTTAAGAAGTAGCCTTTATTTTCTGAAAGATTCAAATAATCTGCTATTACAACAAAAACACGTATAAAAGCAATACAAACTGAAAATAAATTGGGCATCTGACGTGAAAACTTAACGTTTTGAGATGCAATAAAAAACTGTAAACAGTCAAAAAGAAGTTCCTTTTTTGAAGTATCTTAATCAAAAGTCTTTTCTGTAAAGATATTTTTACGAATTACGAATGATTAATTTTTTTTTCAAACTATTAGTGTTATATTCTATCCATTATGCACCATTCCTGGAAAATAAAATACAAATTATTCTTGAGAAGGCTGGGAAAGGAACTTCCGGTGACTCGAACTACCGATTACACGAATATTTTGGCCGATCCTTTGGGACTATGAGCTATTGAGAGTTGACTGTATATATTTGCTAACGTCGAAATCTAGTGTAACTGTGACTGTGATCATATTGCGGAGCCCGATGGCAGTATTTTTGACTGAAGTTTAACGATAAGAAAAAGTGTCGACCGCATGTACTGCTTGACTCTTCAGCTATTTTCTATCTGAATCTATAATCGCATGAAGTCTATGTGTAAGCAAATAGCAAGGTATGAAGTGGTGACGTTGTCGTAGTTACCTTACACTCTTTAAACGACTTCTTTCTAATCAAGAGAATCAATATTGCAATTCATGAAGACAAAGGACTTTGTCTTTAAAGGACTATGGTTATTCAAGTGGTGACTTGATAAACGCTTAGAGGAGATTTATGTCGAGGTATTTAATAGGTGGCAGTCCGGGGCTGGTTAAGTCACTGGAAAAAATACCAAGGTTCATGGACATGACATAAAAGAATATTAACGCTCAAATAAATTAGTTATAATATTAAGTAATATCAAAGTGTCAATAAATTAGTGTACTAAAATATATTTACCAACCTGATTATATATGTCTACCTGAGACTCGTGTTCGGTCGAAACCGTTTTATCCCTTTATGACTAAAGCCGTCCTACATTAAAAGTAGCTTATAATGTGAGCTGCAGAAACGTACATTTTCTTAAAATTGATTTTATTACCTTGTATAAGGGAGATAAATGATGCTAATGCGCTGTTTCTATTAGAAGGCGAATTATTCAAAAGACAGTTTAAGGTAGTGCGAAACAAAGGATCGTAAATACCAAAGTAAAATTTGAAAATAACTAGCACAAATATTAGGTGAACCTGTCATCTGTTTTGGGGTAAGTCATAGTACTAGTAGCCCTGTTACGTGCTGCTATTTAGCATGATTTACAGTAGAAACACTTTTCAATAAAAGCCTACATAGAACTAGAACTTTAAACGCGTTTTACTTAAAATTTGAAAACGTCCACTTACATCCCTTTGCTTCTCACTGCCTCATTTGTCGTATCAAATTAAGTTACAGCAACTTAAAGCATTCACACTAATGATCGACGGTGCTTTGATGATTAAAAATTTTAAATTTATAAAGTGAAATTTAGGAAAATCAAAATTATTTTTAAATTTTGAGACACAAAAAATATATGAGCATAAACGTGCCACAGTCACTAAATACACGTCATCTCAGTATCTTAATACTATTCTAAACGTAAGTAGACGTAACTAAAAGAAAGTATTTCATTCACATGAGGTCTCATACAACAACTTTGAGGGTAAATAATGTTTCTGGTGCTTGTGAAAGCAATGTGTTAAATGTATAAATTCCTATGATTGTTATGAAGTGATCTATGAGATGAGAACGGACAGTTGAAATCAGTGATATGATTCTGTTCATGCATCAAATGCATTTACTTATCGCAAACAACGTCTGAATTGCTAGTTGAGTATTATTTGCATTCCTGTTGCATCCTGGCCTCTCACAAGCATCTTAGTGAACGTCGTAGTTGTATTTTAAACTAATAGTAATGGAATTTTCTTTGTTTAAGACAGAGAATTCTTGTTCAAAAAGAAAAATGTTAAGAAACTGTTAACAAGGTTCATGGGTAAGCTAAATGACCTCATTTATGAGGTAGATTTTCTTCTCAATTTCATGATGCTTAACAGTTTTGTATTTGAATTGTTTCCTGTATGTCATGCCATTTCTGAGATACGAATTACTTTGGAAATTATTGGGGTGGCAACGACTTTCGCGGACACCCTGTTTCTGGTACCTAAGTTTTCTATGTTCTAACACAAGAAAAACTCTTTACTTTATTATTGGTGCATTAAGTTCCATCTTATTCAGTTTTGATGTGACCTGAGAAATTCATGACATAGTGAAAGATTTTGTGGTATCTCCCAGCAATCTCGATTTTTAAATAAATTTCCTAGTACGCTAATACTTGTTTCATACAATATGTGTTACTTGTTTTCACGAGGAACAATGAAATCTCCTTACTGAATATGAAATTGAAAGAAATGAATGTACCGTAATTTTGGCTAATATAAATTTTTGATTGTGCTAAATTTTTAAGATACGTTTAAAAGTACCGTCATATTTCACGATGCAAATATTTTCCACACTGCTAATTTTTTACTTCGGACCTCACTTAATGCCAGGCATATGATGGCCGTTGGAAATAATTTATATACATTTTGTTTGACTTTAAAAGTTGCTTTTTAATTTTCAAATTATGATAGCTAAATCTTGTATTGTTTTAGAACAACATATTTTAGTGACATTTTTGACTGAACGCTCAAAAGTAGTTAACAGCTATGAAAACTACATACTAACTCATTCAGAAAAGATAATAAAAATGTGAAGAGTTTTCTTTCCCGGGCAGTTTTATGCTTTATTTTGAATCGTTTTGAATGTTGTTTATAACATGAATCGTGAAAATTTGATGTTCTACATATAGGAATATTTTGACTCCGATCCATAATCCCGGGGTTTATTTTTATGATTTTAATACAAAAATTACCTCCCGGTAGTTTTAATGCAATGCCAAAATAATCAACTAATTACTTATCATTTTTTTTTAATTTTAATATCACGTTTTGGAATTACTAAAAAAGGAAATGATTATTTATCAGGCAATACATTTTTTCATGATGGATAGGGAAAATATTTTTTAATGTACAAATAAACCAAGTGATTTAAAAACTTTAGTAAAATTCTATATCCTACTGAGTTTAATATCAAAAGCAAAAGCTTAAAAAGAAAATCATTTGGAATAATATTAGTCTCAAAAGTAAGATTAATGTGTAACGTATCCTACCACTCGACTATACAAATAATATTTCAGACTTTTTCGAGGGATTACAAGAGAGAATATCTCGGTTTTCCTTCTTCTTCTCTTACTATAATTGCCAAAAAAGATCTCGATATAAGCTCAAAGGGTTTTTCTTTCTTTTTTTTTTTTTGACCTTTTGACTTGATCTCCGTGCAATTTTTTTCTCGCTAATTTTGTTTTGTTTACCATCCATGAATGCACGTGGAGCATAGAAAAATATGCTTTAGCAAGAAAATAAGTCACTAAAGATCAGAAGCATTTCTTTTAAACTCTATTTTCTTTGCCATTGATTTTTTAAAGGAGATCAAATTGGTTTTGAATACCATTGGTTCAAAATCAATGTACGTTACTTTCTTCGCAAGTTTGATAGAAAGCTTATTTGGGCATAGCTGATATTTATTGCTGATTTTGGGGATAAAAATATACTATCCTCATTTTTATGTTTACTTTAAAAAATCAACAATTAATAACTACAGTTTCAAGGAAATTATTGTGTTAAAGACTTTTTTTCGACATTTTTTGAAGTTTAACAGCTGCGCCTTTTTATTTTCAAAAATTTAATGTGAAATTCTATTCAGCTAAGGGGCTAAAAGTTTTAAGCTTAACATTCTCTGTGTGAACTGCAGTTATCACGTAGAAAGTCCTTTAACTGAAAATGGAATTATTATTTCACCCGCTAGTTTAATATTTAAGTACATGTTGAAGCTTTCAGAAAGGAAAAAAAAATCCAAAGTTCGAACGAAAAACAAATTTATAAATACTAATATTATAAAGCTTCCGAATTATGTATACTTCTTAACTATAATATGCCAATAAGGGACTTTGGAAATAAACTAAATTTGTTTTACGCTTAGTTTCCTTTGCATTTAACTGAGTAATTACGTAAATTTTGAAAACAAAAAATTTTAAAAAATGAAGTTTGTTGCAGTTGCTGAGTTAAAACTGTTTTAAACTATCATGCGGCATTAGATGATACATCAGTGGCAATTGCTCACAGGCTGTATTTGACAGAGATGGAAAATAGGTTGATATGTCTGGATCACATTAAAAAGAACGTTTAAGTGAAATTTTTCTGCTCTTATGTTGGTGTCTAGTGTCATCATGTAGGGAAGTAAACAAATAAGTGCCTTCAAATTCTTAAACTGAAGAATTTCTCGAATATATGGTCACTCCTTGAGCAAGTACTTTTTCAGATTGTCGTGAGGAGAAAAAATAGCCAATTTTCAACTCTTGTCTGACAATAAAATGAAAAAAAAAAAGGAAACAAGGGAATTATCAGCCTGATGCTCCTCAGAGAAAAAAAAATATGTTTCAGCAAGCATTAATGTCAAAAATAATTAGTGTAATTCTAAAAGTAGTTTAAACTTTGCCTTAAAGAATCTTTAAATTGCTTTACATTTCATCTTTTTCATTAAAAAAAATACTTTTAATGAGTTTCCTCAAAACAACTAATGAAAACTTGTAATTCTATCCGATTTTAACTGAGTGTGCAGCAATAAAATTGAGTTTATTGAAAATTACTTAATTTATTATCATCAGTGCTATTTTTTGGAGGAGGGGGGTTGTACCAATTAGAGCTTGAGATTGGGGGAGGGGGAATTAATTAAATTAACAGTTGGCTCTCTGTTTAACGACTTTCAAGGGACCACAAAAAATCATCTTTAGGTAGAAAGCGTCCTTAAATAGAATACTTTAAACACTACAGTGGACCATCTGGGACCGGGAAAAGCCGACGTTAAATAGAGAAAGTCGTTGAATAGAGCGTCGTTAAACAGAGAGTCAACTGCAGCTCCAAATCCGATTCGAAATCGAAACAGGAATCGGTACTAAAAGTAACTTTTGTAGATTATAGTTTATTATTTTGCCTTGATTCTAATTTTGTTTAAAATTAAGTATTATGACTATGTATTAAGTAATAATGACCAATCAATTATTTATATGAAACGATAGTGATATTAACCTACAATCAAAAATGATATCGTTTATTTATAATGAAAAATAAGGCGAATACCCTTTTTTCTTAAAACCATAAATAATGTCATTCACTTATTATACAAAATAATGTGTTCCCCAATAGTTCACACGTAATTTCTGCTTAGCTTATGGCACATAAATATGTGTGATTGGTATCTAAATGCAATTTAGCACAGTTCAATCCGAGTTCATCAACATGACACAGATTCATTAAAGCGCAGATTGGAATGTGTATCACATAGGGTGGACTTCGTGAAAAACAGACGAGCATCTGTAATGATCAGATCTGAATATATTCTGAAATCAGTGATCTATCAAATACAATTTTACAAATTTCACTGATAATGTATTAGATTCGAAATGTGTTGCACAAGTACATTGAATGCTTATATAACAAGTTTCTGTATTGTTTTCAATGATTTTTCTTTTTTACCGCATCATACTGCAATTGCAGTTTAGAATTATGAGGACATCCGTTGACACATATTACATAATGAAATAATAAATTGAATACTGCATGCAGAAGCAGATACAGGTGGAGGGTCATGGGTGTCGTGATCACTCCTATACCGTGGATAGTATTTTGTCAAGTGTGAGAAAATCAGCCGCGACTTGAGTTGAAGAAAATAAAATAGTTTTTCTAAAGCCAACAGAACCGTCAAGCTTAAGAAAAATACTTTTAAATAGTTTATTTTTAATCGAAAAGAATCGATTAAATGGTTAGTAATTTTATAATTCAAGTATTAGCTATACTTCAAAATTAATTAATTTGATAATAAGTTGATTAAGTTTATGCCTCCTTGCTTGGTGGATTCGAGGCTGTGAAATCACTTAAAAAATTCTAGAAAACTTTCATACCTTAATATAAACTCTTGAACATGAACCTCCTACAATGTCTGTATCCGCACAACTGCGAAATGTATTAAAAGCGTTAGAACATTTCATGCTGGCTTTAAGAGCTAACTCCATTTTATTTAGAAAGGTTTTTTTTTCTTTTTTTTTTTTTTGATAAAACTGCTTAAAAACTTATAATTACAGTAAAAAAAATAATTCCACATTCTTAAGAATTTATTTTCCAATCATTTCTCAATTTTATTAAACAAATAACTGCTTGAAGGGAAGCATATTTTTTCCAAGGCGTATTTCTTTTTCAGCAAAATTTTATTTTTATTTATCAATACATTTCACAAAATGTTGCTTTGATTTTTTTTTTAAATAATTATTAAGTTAGGTTAACTGTGTGGGTAAAATAAAAATAAAATGAACTCCCTGCAAAAAAAAAAAAAAAAAAAAAAAAGGAGATGTAAATTAAACGATTTTCCTTAATTTTTCATTTTACATAATTTCATATCTCCATGCCTTCATTTTTCAACATTTTATAGCGGAAAAAAATAAACTTGAGCATAAACCATCATTTATCCGTTTCATTGACTAAATCTAAGAAAAGAGAGGCGACATGAAACGTTTTAAAAGCATTCATCTGAGATGGCGGCTTTTTTTTTTGAGCAATCACGGTTAATTATTTTTCATTTCATTTGGCAGTCCTTGATGTCCTGTTCCTTTTTCAGAATGGACCAGGGGCCACTGCAGCACTGCCGTTCACCGCCCATACAATTGCTGCCCCTCTGGTTTTGCACCTCAACTAGCAGCTCTGTCTATCAGAATCCTATCCTCCTGGGCGGTGGCGTCCATGTCCTACTTACACACACATACACATGCTCCTCTCACACATTCCTACATACACATACGTATACACACACACACGTCCTTACACACATACACACACGTAACTGCAATTAGCAGGGGCAGACTCGGGAGGACAGGAGCCGTTTCAAGAAACACTAGTTCCCAATGAGTAGAGTCTTCCGCAACTCGTGATTGCGAAAAACATAATTTGAATTTCAAATGTCAGAATTCAAGTTATATACAGTGGACTCTCTCTATTCTGAACACTCATGGGACCGAAGAAAACTGTTCATATTATGGGGGTGTTAATTATATAGGGAGACTGGAAACGCATGTATATTTATTCTATTGCGTTAATGTACTATGCTCAGCACTTTGCCAAGTGAGCTTTACCAGTTACTGAGAGAGAGGTGTGGAATTTTGGATTTATAGCTAGTGGAATGTCTGATTAAACTTAGTAGGATGTAAACACCTGCATTCCTTTCTTTTTTAATTTCAAAAGTTTTACGAAACAAACAACAGTAAAATACGGCAATACAGTTATCAGTACAGTATCTTTAGAAAATAATAATTTTAAAATGTTTTTGCATTGTATTCTCGTGCAAGGAACGTGTTATCATCCAATTGTTTGAACATTTTTACGGGTGATTCTCAACCACATATTGCTTGTAGGTAATCGTTCTTTAAACGTTATGAATGGTTGGAATCTTGAAATACGCAAGTGGTTGAAAGTTCAGGCTAAACTTGCTCAGCTGAATGATTTTATGAATCGTAACAATATCCAGAAAAAAATCTTTCTTTTTGCTTTCTTCATCCTAATTATTGTGATAAAATTGAGAAAGTATTTCAAGTTTTACAATTGATTCATAAAAGTTCAACGAATGGGACAATCAGAATGTGTTCAGAATGTCGGGGTTTTCACATTAGGGAGTATTCAGATAGAGAGAGTCCACTCTCTCTCTCTCTCTTTATATATATATATATATATATATATATATATATATATATATATATATATATATATATATATATATATATATATATCGTTACCGAATCTTCCGCTGCCGAAATGCTCACTTGTGCTCCTGGATGGTGTGTTCACAAGGGCCATATCGTCTACTTTAGCGCTAAATAAAAAAAATTTAAACATTGTCATAAATTTACTCAAATGTTCAGACAATAGTTTGTAATAGTAATAGTTAGATTTGGATTAGTAGTTATTAGTAGTTAGTTTTTAAAATGTTATCACGTGAAGAAGATAGTGATAAATTTTTTTCCACGATTGCAAAAAAAAAAAAAAGAAGGTGCCACCACAGATACATAAAATGTCTCATTGCTCTAAATGTTTGTCCAAAAGGTACAACTGGAACAACTGGTAGAATTTTTACAGATTTTTTGCTTGAAGCGATCTTAATAAAACATACCATGTTCACATTTGCCCAGTGTTCATATGAGCCTCCTTGCCTCCTTTTCCCCTATATATATATATATATATATATATATATATATATTAGTGTGGTCCTTATTTTTTAAGTTGTAGATATTTTATGCGACATCCCTTCAATTTGTTCCATTATACAAATAAATGATCCTTGTAAAATTTTACGTCAATCCATTAATATTAACCCGTTCCTCTAGGGCCCCTTTTTTGATTTTCAAAGAAAAAAATTCGGATTTTCTCATTTTTATGTAAAAATATTCTTACGTTTCATATGTAAAGTAATTTTGAACCTCAATAGATGTTGCTACTTCCAGCCTGACCATTCTCTCACTTTCATTCTGTAAAATTTTACTTGTTACAAAGGGTACATGTACACCAATGGCCTTGGGTCAGGCATAACGCTATTCTGCGCTCCTTTCAAACCCAGGGCAGGGGAACATTTTTTTCCACCAAGATGGACACAAGGGATTCTAAAGGTAATTAATGAATGCCCTAGGCCATTAATCAATGACCTTTCAGAACAACAAATGGCCTCCTTCAGGCTTTGGGGGTGTTAATTTACAAAATTTCCTGTATAATAGGTGTGGCAATACGGGTCGCTAGGTTTCAATGCAATAAATATAAATAATGCCAATCATATTTTAATTTGCTGTTCTATACTTAAATGTTTATGCAATTTTTAATTATTAAAATATAAATTTTGAAAAATCCTCGATTACTTTAACATAAAAATATACCGGATTTTCCATATCTAAAATATAAATTTAAAAAATTCCGTATCGGAATAATGTAATAATCTATATTTTAAATTGATTTTCTTCTAATTCAGTACATAATCCTTTATTATTTTCAATTTTTTCTTGCAATTCCCAAGATTTAGAAACCGAAATAGGCATCTATCCTAACCTGTTGAAGCTTTTTTCCATACCTGTCTACAACAACGCATAAAAGCTTGAAAACTATTCATATCTGCTCCCCCGTTAAACAAATGCCATATTAGGGAAAAAGATGCTGTTCATTTATTAACAGCCTATGTAGATGCAATAAATTTTAATCCAAATGACCTTGTGGCCAATCGTACATCCCTTAAGAGAGCAAGAGAAAATCTTCGAGAGGTAAAATCAAGTTTCATGAATTTAGTTTTAGGTTTTTTAGTTATTCACTGGGATACAAAGCTACATCCAGATGTAACAGGAAAAAAAAACGCCGATAGGCTTACCGTGATAGCTCTAGGTCCCAATGTTGAACAGCTACTCGGAATTCTTGAGATATTTCTTCAGTTGTATATGATATCTTAGATGATTGTTCATTATTGCTAACTGTTCAAGCTGTAGTGTTTGATACCAACGGCTTGCAATACCGGCCGGATAAACTGTGCATGTAATTTTTTACAGGAAAAGCTGAACGATGATGTATTACATTTGGATTGCCATCATCATGCACTTAATATCTTACTGCAGAGTGTGTCTTTAAAAAAGTTCTCGCTTTTCTTAGTTCTAGACCCGATATTCCATTCAAAATTTTGTGGAAAAATCTCCATCATTCAGAACTTATAACATTTGAATCAAGTACACATACTATTTAAATTCTGAAAGACGAAGTTGATGACACATTATTGTTCGTAAAAAGGAGAATTGAGAAAGATTACAGATAATTCTTATAATTTGTAATAATATTTCCTGGTGAATTTCCTCCTACAGGGATATGTTTTCGGCAACTTGGAGCTTATCCCTGACCCAGATGGGTGGCAAAACGTATTTCTTGTTTGAAAATTTTTACATTTAGGAAGCAATTTAAATTGACACTACATGAAGAGAAAGCCCTTAAATGCTGTTTTACAGTTAAATGCTGTATTATGAAGCTATGGTTTATCGCAGCAGCCCAATCGAGGATCCTTTAAATAATACAGTGTGTCTAAAAAATTAGCAGCGAACAAAATGATGACAAACATGCAGCAAAGACAGTGACTGGAAAATTCATAAATTGCTTATGGTGTTTAGGGGATGTACTATTAGCTTTGTTTATATTAAATGAAGGGATTAACTTTGAAGAAAGGAAAAGACTACTGTAAAAAATGCTTGTTGATAAGGAAGACGTGTCTGATGACTTAATAAAACATTTCAGATAACAGTAGATGATTTGAAACACTTTTTTTTAGTAAAGATCTTCCCCTTTATAGAATCAATTACAAGTGAATAAAACTGTTTGATAAGTTACAAACACCAAAAGATGTTTTTCTATTTTATCCCGATTCATGGCAAAATGAAGGAAGCTATTTAAAGGGAAAAGATATCGTTGAGATGTTGAAAGTTGTGAATGATACAGAAAGAAGACTACAATTAATCGAAGAATTTCACAATCAATTCACCAAATATGAGTCACAAAAGCAATTTATTTTACAGACAGTCCAAGACTATCAGGAAAAAAATGCACACGGTTGAGATACATTGAGAAAAGTGTACGATTAAGGTAAAGTTTTTAAAGCACTATTTAATTCTGCTTCAATGTAAAATCTTTAGATGATATGAAGTATTTAAAAAGATTAGCTTTAAGTGCTAAATCACTGTAAAAATATTTTGCAAACCTAGGAGAAACGATGTACGGGGTCTGAAGTTAAAACTTGAAGATTTGTGAGAAAATTATCAAAAGTGTTAAAGTTCAGCGTCCTAGGGGCATGTGTTATTATTGACCGATCGAGTTCAAATTTTGCACAGAATACTTTTTATTATAGTGTCACAAAACTAGGGGGCGTCACTTGTTGAATTCCGAAAAAAATATTTTCCCATATAAATAAGGACCACCCTATATATATATATATATATATATATATATATATATATATATATATATATATATATATATATATATATATATATATATATATGTGGTGCCGACTCTGGTACACCCTGGTACGCTTGCATAGCCCTTCATACATTTTAGCTTTCTTGTATGTAAAACTCGCCAAGAGATGACGACGTAGAGTCCGGCGACAAAACGAACAGCGCCAAGGGCGGTAAAACTTTTTGTTTAGTGAATAACTTTGAGGAGACGAAAGACGTAAGACGTTGTTTAAGACGAGCAGCAAGACGGCTGCACTTCTGCATTGTAATCATTTTTGTAAATATTAGTTATGTGTAGTTTAGTTATCATTAAATGTTTAGTAGCTAAAATGATGTCATCAATGAGTAGTTTTATAAGTGAATACCAGCATTTTCATAGTTATTACCAGTAGCTCGGCGTCCCACAAAAAATTCAGAAGTGGGATTAAGGATCGATATGAGGAACGCCTACACCAAAATTCTTTTGGAGTATAATGTTTGCAAGTGTGATTAACCGGAAAACTAATTGATACTGTTTCCGAAAAAAAAGGAGAACTGAGTCAAATGTGACTGTGCCTTGTGAACTATCTTAAATTCTCTGTTGGATTATCTGATTTCAAGCATCCGGAAAAGGGGTGAGTGAATTTATTTTCTTCAAATATGCAGTTGAAAGAGATTAAAAACATTGACTTTGCGCTCAGAAACTTTAAGCGAGAAAAAATAGTGCTTCTCCACCGTTTTATATTTTCTGATAACGGGGATAGTTCCAATAGAAAGCGCTTAAGAAATTTTACGGGATTTGAATACAACCCAGAATCAGATGAATTCAAAAATAAATTAAAAGACATTGAGAAAAATTTTTCTCTTAGCGAAATAATAACTATTGCAAATCTTTTGAACATTCCCTTGGAAGGAAATAAATCTGAGTTGGCAAAAAGCATTCTCTCCTTTCTGACAGATATTGGGGAACTGTCAAAGCTTGACGAACAACATTCCCACTCAGAAGATGACTCATTCTCGGATCATCAGCAGTTCGGTCAGAACGAGGAAGTTATTAGTAACGATTTATCTGTTGGAATTGAAAACAAAGTAGCACCGCCGCCTGTAATTAATTATTCTGATTCAGGCAATGTTTTGGCTACGAGCTATCTTTTACATTATTCTGATATTGAACACTCCCTGCCGAAATTTAATGCAGAACCGCATGAGAACATTTCTTCTTGGGTAGAAACTTTTGAAAGTGTTTCTAAGTTATTTAACCTTACTGAAGTTCAAAAATTTATTTTTGCTAAACGCTGTTTTGGAGGAAATGCCGCATTATTTATCAACACCGAACAAAATATTAATTCTTATGAAAAATTAAAGAAAGCGCTAATCAGCGAATATTCCACACAAGTTAATTCGGCTTCGCTTCATAGTTTAATGAGCGAGCGTAAAATGCGACATTCTGAGACTACGCAAGAATATTTTTTAAAGATGAAACAATTGGCTCTTTCTGGACGTATTGATGACATATCTCTTATCAGTTATGTAATAAAAGGAATTCAAGATAAACCGGAAAATAAAACAATTCTTTATGGAGCGCGCGATATAAATGATTTTAAAGAAAAACTCAAAGTATACGAAGTAATGAAAAATGATTTGGCTAGAAATGAGAAACCTTTCGACAGAACCAAGCAAAAAATGTCAAATGATGATCGCTTAAAAAAGAGTGGGTATACTTCCAATTTCAAAAGAGATTTAAACAATAAAAATAAGATACACTATGAACAAAATAATGAGAAAACGCGATATAACACCAACAACGAAAACTACAGAGAAAAAATTTGTTACAATTGCGGTTTGAAAAACCACATTTCAAAAAATTGTGTACACAAGGATAAGGGGCTTAAATGTTTTCAGTGCGAAAATTTTGGGCACAAAGCTTCTAATTGCCCTAATAAGAAACCAGACGTTGCTCATTTAAATGTTCCAAAGAAGAAAAATTTAAATAAAGAAGTAAAAATTGGTAACTCAGTGGTAAAAAATGCTATTGTCGATTCAGGGTCACAAGCCACATTAATCCGGGAATCAGTTTTTAAGAAATTGAATTCTCTTGGTGAGCGATTTCAATTACTTCCTTTAAATACTGTTTTGTCAGGATTCGGTAAATGTCAAGTAAAACCAGTTGGAGTTTTTGAGAGTGATATTCAAATTGACAATTTTAAATGTAAAGCAGATGTAGTTGTGGTGAATAACGAAATAATGGCTTGCGATGTAATTATCGGACTAAATGTTTTGATGCAAGGAATAACAATAATTGATGATAATGGTGTTACGATTCAAGCTAAACCCAAAGATGCAGAACATTATGATGTTTTATCTGTCTTGCCAATTAATGTATGTGCTGAAGAAGTTGAAATGAATATTTCCCCTGATATTCCTCTTGATTTAAGATCTAAAGTAAAGACATTGATTTCCAACTATGTGCCTCAAAAAATTAAAACCACTAATGTTGAGTTAAAAATTTTGGTAAAAAATGACGTACCTATATCTCATCATCCCCGTAGGTTGGCATTCTCAGAAAAAATGATCGTCGAAGCTCAGGTTGCCGAATGGTTAAAAGAAGGTGTAGTGGAACCCAGTTCCTCTGAGTATTGCAGTCCAGTGGTTATTGTAAAAAAGAAAGATGGGACACCGCGCGTATGCATTGATTATAGAAAACTAAATAAGGTTATAGTAAAAGATCGATTTCCCCTTCCACTAATTGAAGATATTTTGGATAGACTGCAGGGCTCCAATATTTTTAGTACTATTGACCTCAAAAACGCTTTTTTTCATGTAAATGTAAGTGAAGAGAGCAGAAGATATACGTCATTTGTAACGCATGAAGGACAATACCAATTTCGCCAAGTCCCTTTCGGATTATGTAACTCTCCGGCGGTCTTTACAAGATATATCAACACTATATTTCGAGAATTAATTAATAAGGGTATTGTTTTGCCTTATATGGATGATATAATCATTTTGTCTTCCTCTCCCGAAGAAGGTATTGAATGCCTTGAACTGGTCTTAAAAACTGCAAGCGAATACGGACTTGAAGTCAATTTTAAGAAGTCCCATTTTTTGAAAAAACGTATTGATTTTTTTAGGACATGTAATCGAGGGTGGAAATATTTTCCCATCTACTTTAAAAACTAAAGCAGTTCTTAATTTTCCAGAGCCGACTAATTTGAAAAAGGTTCAAAGCTTTTTAGGTTTAACAGGATATTTTAGGAAGTTTATCCCGAAATATTCCATAATAGCTAAGCCGTTAAGTGATCTCTTGAAAAAAGGATCGAAAATTTCATTTTGGAGTCGAAGAAAAACATGCGTTCAACCAATTAAAAATGTTGTTAGCTGACACACCTGTTTTGGGAATCTACAACCCTAAATTTGAGACTGAACTTCATACGGACGCTAGCCTAGAAGGGTATTCTGCAATTTTAATGCAAAAACCACCGAATGAAAAGAATTTTCATCCAACCTATTTCATGAGTAGAAAAACGACTGATGCCGAAAAGAAATATTCTAGTTATGAACTTGAGGCCCTAGCCGTCATCGAAGGGATAAAGAAGTTCCGTGTTTACCTTTTGGGTATTCATTTCAAAATTGTAACCGATTGCGCCCGCGTTTGAGAAAACGTTGTCAAAACGAGACTTATGTACCCGTGTAGCTCGTTGGGCTTTGTTACTACAGGAATTTAATTATGACATTGAACATCGTCCTGGAAGCAAGATGCCACATGTTGACGCTCTCAAGCCGCTCCTCTATTGACGTGTTTTGCATTTTCAGTCGATAATTTGTTGCCACAGCTGAAATCAGCTCAAGATAAAGATACTGAAATTAAAACTATTAAGGATTTACTTAAAATTTCAGATTATGAAGATTATTGTGATAGAAATGGAATATTATATAAATTTGTTGAAGGTAAAGAATTAGTGGTTGTGCCAGAGAATATGCAAACAGAGATAATAAGAAATGCGCACGAGAAAAGTCACTTAGGTATCAAGTATACTGAAAAGGAAATAGAAGAATATTATTTTATCCCAAAACTAAGACAGAAAATAGAAAAAATAATAGGAAATTGTGTCCATTGTATACTTCTGAACCATAAAAAGGGAAAAAAAAGAAGGTCTTTTGCATCCATTGCATAAAGAAGACGTCCCACTGAAAACGTATCATGTTGACCCACATTGGACCCCTTAGAGAGTACTAACAAAAATTACAAACACATTTTTGTTGTAGTTGACGCCTTTACTAAGTTTGTATGGATCTACCCAACAAAAAACAACGACGTCTGTTGAAACCATAGCCAAATTAGAGCTTCAAAAGACTGTATTTGGAAACCCTTCACAAATAATATCCGATAAAGGACCAGCATTTACTTCCAGTGAATTTGCTGATTACTGCGCAAAAGAAAGCATTAATCATCATTTTATAACGACAGGATTACCAAGAGCAAATGGCCAAGTCGAACGTATTAATCAAACAATTATTGCAATTCTTTCTAAATTGTCCTTGGAAAACCCTGCTCAATGGTACAAGCACACGAATAAACTGCAACAAGCCATTAACTCAACATATCAAAGAAGCATTGATAAAACTCCATTTGAATTACTTTTTGGAACGAAGATGAAGGTTGCAGGACTTGAAAAGCTGAAAGAAATGATTGAAGTTGAATTTCAAGCCAGTTTTGAAGCCCAAAGAGAAGATATGAGAAAACATGCGAAGGAACAAATTTTTAAAATTCAGGAAGAAAACAAGAAGACATACAATTTACGAAGGAAAAAACCGAAGCCTTACGAAGTTAACGATTTGGTCGCCATCAAAAGAACGCAATTTGGACCTCACCTAAAACTTAAACCGAAGTACCTAGGCCCGTACAGAATAACGAAGGTGAAAGGAGGAAATACGTTTGATGTCATCAAAGAAGGAACTCACGAAGGACCAAACTGCACATCAACATGCGCAGAATTCCTTAAACCATGGAACAACTTTTCGGAATGTTAATTAAATAAAAAAAAAACAGATTAAAAGAAGCAAAGAAGTGTGAAAAATAGAAGAAAAGAACACCGACTTTTTGTAACCAACTGTCCATAGTTTCAATTTAAAGACGAAAAACGAATACCAAAAGAAGACGAAAAAAATGAAAGAAAACACAAATGACGAAAGAAAGACGAAGCAAATGATAAAAGACGAAACGCACGACGACGAAGTTCTTTTTTTTTAAAAGACGAAAGTGAAATTTTTTAAAGACGAAGACGATATTTTTTAAAGACGAAGACGAATTTTTTTTAAAGACGAGGACGAAGAAAAAATTTTAAAGACGAAATATTTTTAAAGACGAACAATTTTTAAAGACGGACAGTTTTCATTTGCAGACGAACATTTCTGTGAAGACGAAAAATTTTAAGACGAGCAAATCAAAGACTGAACTTTTGAAGACGAAAAACTTTTGCAACCAATTTAATTTTAATTTAATTGTTGTTTTGTTTTTGTTTTTTTTGCTTACTATATTTTCAGGTTCGCCTGGAGGTCCAGTCGAGTGCAGGACGGCCGAACTTGTGGTGCCGACTCTGGTACACCCTGGTACGCTTGCATAGCCCTTCATACATTTTAGCTTTCTTGTATGTAAAACTCGCCAAGAGATGACGACGTAGAGTCCGGCGACAAAACGAACAGCGCCAAGGGCGGTAAAACTTTTTGTTTAGTGAATAACTTTGAGGAGACGAAAGACGTAAGACGTGGTTTAAGACGAGCAGCAAGACGGCTGCACTTCTGCATTGTAATCATTTTTGTAAATATTAGTTATGTGTAGTTTAGTTATCATTAAATGTTTAGTAGCTAAAATGATGTCATCAATGAGTAGTTTTATAAGTGAATACCAGCATTTTCATAGTTATTACCAGTAGCTCGGCGTCCCACATATATATATATATATATATATATATATATATATATATATATATATATATATATATATATATATATATATATATATATATATATATATATATATATATATATATATATATTTATTTTTATTTTTATTTTTTTCAAATATTTTTTTTCCTTTTTTTAGTGGTGGAATGTTTCATTCTTCATTCTTAGTTTTAAATGATGTGGCCTTTTCTTTTCTCAAAATCTATTAGCATAGCCAAGATCTATGCTACTAACAGTACATTTTTAAATTCTGAAAATATAATGTTTCGTTACATATTTTTTAAACGCCTGAACTCAAAAGACATTTTTAAGCAATTTATTGTAAAAACACCAATAACATCGATAGATTTTCAATTTATTCATATATTTTGGCAATGATTTTTTTTTAAACGACTTTTTTAAGCTGTTTAATTTTTTACTTAACATAGTTGACAAATATGTCAGTCTTTTGAGGAGGTGATCAATTACTTTCAAACAAGAAACCACTAATTAAACTAAAAACTAAATAATAATTTTTTAAAAATTACAAGCTTTTTACTGATATTTTACACTTTAAAGATTAATAAAACCACAAAGAATAATTATTTTTACTCGATATTTTTTCTTATTTTCATCTTTAAATAAGACATTCTTTCAAGTGGTAGTTCTTGATAATTATTAACTTAAAGTGTTTTATTAATACAGAGAGAGCACACATATGACATAAAATAATAATGATTCTGTGTTTAGTTACGTTATACGAAATAACGAATCTACACAATATTTATTGATTATTAATATAAAAGATCAACTGAAAACTGTTAGTTAGAAAATGAAATATTGTGTTTCCCAATGGACTGCGTATTAATTGATTCAACCTTTGCAAACCTAGAGCGATGCCCCATTATGGCATTCCTTTTTTCACTAGGCACTCCTAACGGTAGAATTCCATTATCACTAGAAGTTGACGCCCAGTTTCCCCACTAGATGGATGCACTTGGGCTCTCATGGTTACAAAACTACACCAAGGATTTAATTTTGTCGAGAGTATGCCAAGGTCAAATCAGATGACCAAGGGATCTTTTACATGTCGCATAACTACACGAGGCAGGCGCTGATAATTCTCTGCATCTTCAAAAATCTAACGACTGATTATCGAGGGTCAGAACTCAGGACCTGAGCAAATCCCAGCGCATAACCATCACGGCATCGAATCGACAGAAAATGAAATATAACCACATTAAGTTTACTCTAAATGATATTATAAACTAGAACTTCATTTCAACTTCAATTCTCGTTTAAGTTAACAAATTTAAAAATAAAATCACCAGGAGAAAATGCAAATTTTATCTTTAAAAAAAAAGAAATAAACATGATAATGAAAATAAAATGGTTAATCCACTACTTAAAATCTCTCGCTTTTAGCCAAAATGGGTGATACCATACTGTCAAAAACTGTCACAACTTCACGTTCACAGCGTGGCATTATTCGTGGAAGATCCATTTTTTAAAGAAATTTTTCCAATTTTCTAGTTTATATATTTAATTTTTCAGCTTATCAATTAATTCAGCAAATCAGTCAAACATTCTGATACCAGAATAACTGACGATAAATGATTTTTCAATGAATGCCTACTTTATTTTAGTAAACTAAGAAGGCTTAAAAATTTTAACGCGCGTCATCAATGAAATGCTTTTATTGTTATAAGTCAAAATGTACATAATAAGTATCAAAGTATCGAAATACTATTTGCTGAATAGGGGAGACCAGACCCAGTTTATGTAAGGTTAAGTTGAAGCAAGGGATTTAATTCTTGAATGCAAATGTGCCCCAGAACTGAAAGTATTCCTTTAGTTCCAGCCTTCTTTCATATAAGGAAGTAACGGGCTTAGGCTGATTTGACCTATACATAAGCGGGGGAAACTATATATATTTTTTCTTTTTGTGAGTTATTATTAAAGAGATCGTTTTTTATACATCAAACTAAAGTTTTATGGTTTGCTATTAACTGTTTGTCCACCAGGTCAATACTGGTACCGTTGGCTGTATGACATCTAGGGAAAGCTATTGCGTCCTGTTTCCTTCATCTAAACCTTAAGTAGACGGAGATGTGAGTTGATAAATATAATCTACAGGATATCCAGGGAAAAAAGTACTCAGTTCAGCAGCAATGAGCCTCCGCAGGTGGCGAACAGGGATTGTAGAACGAAGTGAGCAGGAAGCTGAGCCCTCTAGTACCGTATTAAGCAATAAATTACTGTGTTCATTGACTAGGAAGCATTATTTTACCTAATAGAAGTTGCTTATATTCGAACATGTTTTTTTAATCGTTTTTGAGTTAATATAAAGGCGTTTTCGGATCAAGTTGACACGTAAAATAATAAAACTCCCAAATTTTAGAGTGTTTTTTTATTTTCGAGCAGAATTTAGAATTCACTGAAAAAAAAAAGAAACTCAAAGGAAGGCAATTCCTCTTGAAACAATTGAAAGGCCGTATTTCGGAGAAAATAGGATGTCTGCGCATTCTTATATTAACTGTTAAACTGCTCTTTGAGTCAAGTTGATATACGTTTCGAAAAAAAAATATGCAATAAATTATGCCAACAAAGGCAATGAACTCATTATTTGATAGGTAAATAGTTATAGCAAATATCATGTATGTTTCATTAGTAACCAAAATTTAAAAAAATCAAATGTAATTAATATACCCGGCATCCGCTGTTGGTATAAAACGTGGGTACAAAGTCAGGAGTCTCTTAACGAATGAGCTTCGTTTTATGTATTAGAAATAACACAATATAGAACTTCTATCAATCGTTGCAAAAATGAAAAAGAAACAAAATGAAAGATAACTTTTAGGAATTCGTATTATCATGATTGAAGAACTTCCCATAGTAAGGCCACGACACTTAGGAAAATTATTGCAAATATCTTATGCCGACTGACAGAATAATGAGGGCATAAAATTTCGGTCAATTTTTCTTTCTGCATAAAGTTCCACATCAACGTTCTTTTTTCTCATGTCCTGTAAAGTCCTCAAATTGGTGAAGGAAAGGAAAAGACGGGTATAAATTCCAGTAGATGCAAAAAAATAAAATATAAATGTAGTCGCAAGAAAGGATATTTATGAATGAAGATAATCATTGAAGAGCTACTGGTTTTATGAATGGGACGTTGACTCCGCCTTGCCAGTGGGGATGGTTTTATGACGGAGAAGATGGACAGAAAACTGGCGCCAGGAAAGTTTCGAGAATGGAATAAGAATATACATTACAGAATAGAATATTTTGAGATCGAGTCCTTCATTCAAAATCTAAAAAATTTTTACCACGTAGAAATTACGATTTGAAATTTACATCAGTGTATGTGTAAATAGCGTGCATTTTAAACATTTAAAGTATTGATCACACATCTGCCGTGAGCGAGTAAAGGACAGTAACTGCAAATTTTTCGTTTTTTCGTATTTTTGTCATTTATTGTGTATTAGCTTTAATGTACAGGTTTGCTATTTATTTGGTTTCCGTTACAAAATGAAACGCGGAAAAATCATATAATGGGGTCGTTTCCAAAATTTTAAAAGTTTTTTTTCCGAAAGAAAATGCTCAAAAACATAGAATCTGACCATTTTTAAAATAATTTCCTTAAGTTTAATATTTAAAAAAAAAAACTACTTAAATCGGTGCTCTTTCATCGTTTAACGCTTCTGCCTATGACATCACAAATGATGAAATGCCATTCAGTGTTGCCATTCACGGTTTAAAATATTTAACTCGCATCTTTACTCACATGTATTGGTACCGATATGGTTGGTAGCAAGCGTAGAGCGCAATTTTAATTCGTTGCTTGATTATCATAACGTGGAATTGTAGTAGAAAGATGCGACAAAGCGCATCATTTGTGACGTCATAAAGACCATGCCTCGTTTAAAAAATCGGACATTTAAAAAAATTAATTAAAAAAAAACTGTTGGGAAAATGAAAATATTTTCTAGGTAAATGCTTTTTTTTTTTTTTTTTTTTTTGCTCATTCTGTACATTTCAATGACTAAAAGTAGTACTTTTGATTGAAGGAAACCATCCCATTCCAACAGTTCCATATTTTAGTATTGAATCTGAATCACAATTTTTTAAATACATCGAAAACTAATTTCTTTAGATACTGCCGTTTACCTGCCAGGGGCAGAAATCTTTGTTGAATCGTTTAAGTTGCAGCCTATTTCAAGAAATAAAAAAAAAAGTTTTAAAACTAACAAACGCACATAAAGTATAGAAACGTACGATTTTCACTATACAGTGGCTGCTGCTTATATGAATCACGTTTGTTCTTAACAGTTTTGATTCCATAAAGCGGATGATTCAATAAAGCGTCTAATATAATAAAAATGGATTTTTTTCGGTTTTTGACGATTTGATTCATAAAAGCGTTTGATTCAATAAACCACTGATACAATTAACCAGCGTTCACTGTGTTTATTATTTAATCACTGCCAGCGGTCAACTGTGTGGTACGCTATAGTTTCGTGTTCTACTACGTGGACTGCAGGCTTCTTTTAAGCTTTTGAAAAAGAGACTGGATTTAAGTAAAGACGCATATTTTATACATTTTGCCAAAATTTTTAAACTAAATAGTTAAATTCAATCTGCAATTTTATACACAATCTTTGAAAATACTTTGAAAGAGTTAAACATTGGTTTAGCTTTTATAAGTTTATGTTTTTCCACTTGAATGCTTCTCAAAGAAAGGGCAGAATCATTCAAATTCAAAAATTATTTTGTTTTTTATCATTTTTTGTCTAACATAAAAATAGTTACGAAAATAAATCTATAGGTTGTTAAGAAATAACTCTGCGTTCTTGCTGTTTCAGTACATTTTATTACTAATAACAAGCAAACTCAGACTTTAAATGCTGGTGATTCTTTACTTATGCAATAAATCGTAAGTAAAATTAAAGAAATCATTCCATTTGGCAGGAATAAAAACTATGAAAAATCGTGTTTTAATTAAAATTTATTATGGATTTTAGTACAGGTTTTTGTTTAAAAGTTTTGAGACCAAGTCATAAAAAATCTCCAGCAAAAAACAACGATTTTTTTCTCAAGGACTAATTAATCACTTTAAGGCGTTAAGGAAACAAAAACTGTTTTATTTTTAATTTTTTCCTGCATCGTTAATTACTAAAAATTCCGAGAAAGCAAATATGCTATTGAAAGACTTTTTTTGTATAATTACAGTAAATAACCTGTTTTTTTTCTTTTTTTGTTTCTTTTAAGTTTCTAATTGCTCCATAAAAAATAAATTAAAAAATGTGACGCAATGTTGAATTATTTTAACTGTTATATGTGCGTTAGGTTTTCTAATTTCAGTTTAAAAAAATCAGGTAAAAAAGCAAATTTTAGTGAAACACAAGTCATAAGTTTAATTTATAAAGTTAAAAGTTTAAAAAAATGCTATTTTAAGCACATTTTGCTTTAATTTCTATATTTCGTGTGGAAGAGTCAAAGTCCCAACAAAGTAAAAGAACCAAAAAATGTAAAATTCTGTTGAAGTTAAGAGGAGAGGATTGGGTAAAAAATACCGACAATGAACAGAGTGGAAGTTCATCATTATCCTTTCAAGGTTATTTTTAAATAATAATATTGATTTAAATATATTGAAAAATATCCGAAAAATGCATTTAGTTCTTCTCATACTGATTAAACAGCTCTCAAGTGTTAAATAAGTGAACTTTGCTGCCTCTGTTTTTTTCATTTTATGTTACAAGGAGAGTGTTTTTTTTTTTTTGCTCAAGATCCAAGACCATGAAATAAATATCGTTTTACACACCTCTACTAATATTTCCGTTGCCAAAAAATTATATCAAACTTGGCATTTATTTTTATGCCGTAGTTCAAGTGTTGTCTTAAAAAGAAACTGTAAACTCTGAAAATGGGATCATGAGCTTAATGTTCGACAATAATGGGGTTGTTTCCTTCAGTCAAAAGTACTACTTTTAGTCACAGAAATTGATAGAATAAGCAAAAAAAAAAACAACAAAAAAAAAAAACCCCAGAAAATACTTTTATTTTCCTAACAGATTTTTTAATTAATTTTTTTAACATGTCCAATCTTTCAAACAAGGCGTGGCCTTTATGACGTTACAAATGATGTCCTATGGAGCATTTTTCTCTGCGTTTCCACGTTATGATAATCAAGCAGCGAATTAATGCTTCTACGCTTGCTATCAACCATATCGTTGCCAGTACACGTGAGTAAAGATGCGAATTAAATATTGTATTCTTCTGATTGGCAACAGTGAATGGCATTTCATCATTTGTGATGTCATCGGCAGAAGCGTTAAACAATGAAAGCGCACCGATTAAAGTATTTTCTTTTAAATATAAAACTTAGTCAAATTATTTTTAAAAAAATGGTCAGATTCTATGTTTTTAAGCATACTCTTTCAGAAAAAAATACTTTTAAAATTTCGGAAACAACCCCATTGTCAAACAAGTAGCATTTGAAATATCGAAACATTAACATTATTTTTTTTTCCTGTATGAATGAAAAACATTCCCTTTTGTTTTAATTAAAGGATGTATTAACGTAATTGAATATTCAAAATACACGATTCAAAAAAGTTCGTAAACAATTTAAAAACACATGCGCACCACTTGCTTTGCGCGCAAAAGAAGGGGAAAAAATTAAAACTAAAAAAACAGCCAATAGATGGCGATCTTATGCGTAATATTAGGAGGAATATAGCGCTAGTTTACCGGGAGCGCATGCATTCTTCTGCATATTTTCATTGAAGTCGCTTGTGCCAGCGCCATCATTCGGCAGTTATGGAGCTATTTTTTGAGCGTCAGAAGCAATTTTAGTAGTACATAGTACTAATACTGCAAAGCTTTGAATTGATTCTAGTGTTTTTTTTTTTTTTTGTTGTTTGTTTTGCTTCTTAAACAAAGTTTTTTAGATTTTACGCACTTTGTGCCGGCTCTGTAATGTTTTTCCTAACTATCACAAATAAAAACCGAAAGTGTTTTACATAAGTTCATAAACTGGTGATTCATTTCAGTCAGACAATATGCTCGTAATGACAACCATTATAATTACCAGTATAAATCATATTCTTTACTAATAATAAAGCTGAAAGTCTGGAAATCTGTCGCTATCTCTGGATCTCTGTCAGGATGTCTGTTACGCGCATAGCGCCTAGCACGTTTGGCCGATTTTCATGAAATTTTGCACAAAATTAGTTCGTGGCATAAGGGTGTGTACCTCGATGCGATTTTTCGAAAATTCGATTTTGTTATTTTTCTATCCAATTTTAAGTCCATTTTTACATAAGTTTGATGATACGGGGGAGAAACATTTCATTCTCATTTTAAAGTTTTAGGTCATTCGAAAGCTTGCAATTTTTTGCATAAGAAGAAGTTAATTCGAAGCTTCTACGAGCAATGTCGTTTAGAGCTCTTTAGGTAGAGCTGTAGGAATTGTGTAAAGAAAACTTAAATCCAAGCCTAACCTTCAGTAAGCCAAACGATTCTAAATGATTATGCTCTCGAATAAAATCAAAAATGAAAAAAAAAAAAAAGGAAAGAAAGTGATTATCAAAATCAATATTAACTTTTGTGTGTTACCATGGTTACATCTTTTACTCGCTTTGATTGCTTCTTTTTATTTTCTTTCTTTTTTTTTTTTTTTTTGGTCTCAAATACTTTTATACTTTTAAAAACGTACTCATTTTTGCTAACAAAATTATTTTCTTTTATTGAAAATGGTTGAAACTCAAATATTTTAACTGTTGAGAAAAAGTCGCCTGATTTTATTTTCTTAGTTTTTATGGATTGATGTTCAGTAAATTATTAAAATACTGTTTTTATAACTATAGTGTTGAATTTTGGAAAAATGTGTTATTTTGCGATTTAATCAAGGAAGGGAAACATCTTTCCCCTTTCAAAATATGTCTAAAGATTCTGCTGGTATTTGTTAAGCTACATGCTAAATTTTCAAGCCTGCCAAAAATATGAAGCGATCTTGAAGGTAAAACAAACGCATAGTAGACGTTAGCTATAAGTATACAGGCGAAACAAACGATAAAAATGACCTTTTAATATTCTACTACGGGAAAAGCCGTGAGGGTACCGCTAGTAAAGAATAAAATAAAACTTAGTTACCTGTCACAAATCAGTTAAATGCAACTTGTATCTCTGACTGGCCACTTTCGGACTATTTTTTTGTCCGGGGGTGAGATAGTCACTACTAGAGTTGGATTCCATTTGGTTATTTTGCTCGTTCGTTCCTGTGTGGTTTGTGATTAATTAAAATCTACATTTGAAATATACATAAGTCTGTTTGTCCAGACATTTGGGACTTTTTTGTGGCGCTGAATGAGAAAAGATATTCCAGCTGTCGATCTGACATCTTGTTTGGCAACAAATTTGATAAAATATGGTTACTATTTGTCGGCATTTTCTAAGAATGCTTATTAGTCGAACATGGCCTAGCATGTGGAGAGAATAAATCTAAGTATGGATGAGATGCATCTATTTTATCCTTAAATAGACAATCGAAAAACTTTTTTTACCATTTTTATCTTTACTTACAGCTTAATTGATTGTTTATATGAGATCTCGTTTGCTTCCTAACTAACACGAAATGTGTTTTGAGCGTTACAAAACATTATTATAAAGCTTTTAACTAATTAATTTTATAGTTTTAGTTTATGTATTTTTTTAATTATTATTATCATTATTATTATTTTTTATGCTTTTGACTCCGAAAACTTACTCACATAATGCAATTTTTAGCTAGCAGACGGAGTGTAGCAATGTAATTAAAAACATAATGGGTTCAAAAATAGGAAAGTCCTATATACTAAATAATGCAGCGAAAGCATTCTTTAAAGCCATTAATATAATGAAAGACGTTTTAAAAGATTTTTATTTATTTACACATTTTTAGGTTTCGTAAATTCACAATTACTACAGTAGTTAAATGTAAAGAGCAAAAGAAAGTTCAACTTTCAACTTTAACGCTACAGTATTGACTTAGGGGAAAAAAACGAAAATAGTTGTGTCATGGTGTGCTTACCTTTGTAGCTTTTTTGGAGATTTTATATTTAATGGTCCTTATAATATTGGAATTTTAACGTTTACAGAATTGAGTTTGCTACAAATTTCACTTTGTATCTACACACGTAAAGTTATGCAGAAGTATTAAGAATGCAAAATTGATTACATAGTCATGAAATCGAATATCTTCACAGTTCCAGCAGTAGGAGAAATATGCCTCTGCTTGGCATAAGTGCCCTCTTAAGCAGTTTTAGAGATGTCAAAGTTTCACGAATAATGGGACAATTGTACTTTTATCGGTACTAGATTCTGTATTTAATCGTGATTGAGTTTGGTTCCGACCTATCTACAGCAACATTAAACAGGCCAAATGAATGAAATAGATAGTTCAAATGTTATCGACAATGTATCGCTATCCACGTTGCTTGCCTTGTCCTTCCACCACTTAATTAACCAGTGTTTCTATTGCAGATAAAAGCGTCTCAGAGTGCAGGATATCTGATGTTATTTGCATTATTTACGTTAGACTTCAGGCGCGAGTGTAAATTACATTGTTTACTTATAGACCGTAGTATTTTGAACATGTATTGCTAATTGCAAACTTAATATACTTTACAGGAATTCAACTATTTTGTTGAGGTAAGTAACAACAAAACTTGAAATGCATAGAATAAGCTCGAAAGTGAGCATTTATATACAAAGGCAAGATAACACAAATTAAAATAACTTGAAGATAAATTTATAAAAACAATGTGGTTTCGATCACAAGAAAAAAGAGAAAATGAAGAGGGAAAGTGCAGATATATGATCAATATGATTACGTATTATAATGAACTAAAATTAATCAGAAATCTTTAGATTCATGTCGAACATATCAGAAAATGTCTGGATATATCACGAGCAGGAAAACACGCCATGCATCTTAAAACTGTAGTCTAAAATAAAATATAATGATTGTCTCCTAACTGTTTATCAGGAACAAAGAAATAAGACAATTGTGTTTTTTTTTATCATTTTTGTTCAATATAATTAAAAAATTATAATTCTGATGTAGTCAAACTAGAGAGCTATGCAGTTTGCAGTAAAATTTAACAAGATAACTATATCTAACGATTGTGGTAAGAGTTGAAACGAAGGAAAATCATCACATTTTATAAATAGTATAAAAAAAGATAAAACATAATAAAAAAAAAAATTCTCGCACTTATTCTCCACTTTTAAACTATGAATTTAACCCAATATGAGGGAGAAAACATACGACAGTTTAGGCGATTGGAGCTGAGTGACTAATTATGCTCGCTTAGTTATCCTGCAATATGATTTTTTATTCAAAATGTTTCATTGAATTTTCTCTTCGCGCGCAAAACTTCTTTATTTGAATTTAGCATTTTCCTGCGTTTGCATCAACTTAGCAGATTACTTATTGGAAAATAAATGACGCATAGGCAAGTAAAAATAAAAAAAGGATGTTAAAATGATTTCTGAGACAGGTGAAAAGGGTAACACAAGGGTAGAGCTGAGCTTTCCGCAATCCAGCTATTACTTTTAAGAGAAGGGAGTGGTTATTGATATGTTTGAAAAAGCAGGTGAACGGCGTGAAGACGATATTCTTTTATGCATATCAAAACGAAGCAAATGTTTTCTTCCACTTACATGTACTTTTACCGAAAAACAAAAACGACATGTATCACCACATGTGCAAATATTTCTTGTAGTGTTTCGGATTTTAATCATCTACTTTTAATAAAGGAAAGGGGTTTAACACACAAGAATTCATAACAGTATTAAATATCTGAAATCTACTACACTCCTAAGTTGTTTTAATTGGAAAACACACATTAGTTTCTCAACCAATTATAATGCGCTGAAAATAAGAAAACAAATAAATGTAATTCATAAAGTGGTCCAAAGTGAAGAAAAATTTAATTTACATTTCAAAACGAAAGATATAATACTCATCAAGCTGTCATGGTTTTTAAATGCAAATTGATTTCAGCTACCAAAATAAACCCCAATCATGGGGGATTTTCTTTTATAAACTAAATCACTTCGCTTCGGGGAGATTCTAAAGAAAATATTTTTCCCAGACACAAACTCAGACATCCGCAAAAATCCCGCAGAGGGGAGTTTCAATTTACATAATTAAAGTCCTGAGCTCCCCCTGCGCTTGGGGTTAGGATTAATGCTCTCCAACCTAGAGAAGCACTCTCGCTTCGGAACGGGTGGAATAATAATTGATTTCCTCACTCTGTACGAGATCATCTTGGTCAGGAGGATTTTTTTTTTATTTTCTCCGTGTTCCACGATGTGCGATAAATAAAATCAAATAAAATCGGTATATTGATTGAAAAAGTACAATACTGAATTATATTTTCAGAATTATGATAGTTTTTATTATTCATTTCCCTAATATTCATTATATTTTATCAAGTGTCACATTTTGGGTAGAGGTTTTGATGACTGACATTTTTGGCGTTGTATTCGGATGATTTTCCTATTTTATCAGGATTTGAGCATCAGTTTCTTTCCTAAGTGTAGGGGAAGAATAGGTACACTTGAACACAAAAATTCAATTGCATATTTCGTTATTAAAATACACAGAAATCATTTTTTTTAATATTCCAATATTTGTCACTGTAATAGGTATTAAAAAAAACAGATCAATACAAATCTACAAATTTACACAAATGAAAAAAAAAAAACAGTAAATACTAAATACAATTTTGTCTCGTTGTTCCCCCAGTAACTGAACTGTGGGACAGCTATTTTTTTTTTTTTTTAAGTTAGCAAACTTGGAAAAAATCTAAATTTACCTGAAAAAATATAAGAGAAAAAATATGTTTCTGTTTGGTATTTGTGTGAGGCAAGGTGCATTTTATGTCGCCTTAACACACACCAGTGATATCAATGCATTTGTTTGGGACTGAGATAGAATGAGTTAGACGATTCAGGATTAATAATGTAGTGTACTTAGTAGTCATGATTGGTTTCAAATGTAGTCTTGTGATGTAACATTTGATGAGGATGGAATGCTTTCACTGTAGCCTTTATCTAGCAGTAGTACAGCAGCTGATATCATGTCTGTTTCAAAAAATCTACCAATCAAATTAATTCCAGGCATGTTGAAATTTTGAAATATGGATAAACATTATTACATTCAGCATATTGCAATGAAACAATGAAAAAAACCAAATAAATAGAAAAAGTACAAAATTGAAATATTTATGAGACTTTGTGTAGCTATAAAAGCAATAATGAAATTTAAGCATTTTGTTGGTGCTGGATCTTTTACATGTACTGAACACATTTTGACAATTTTTTTGGAGAATGTCCGTGTGAGAGTAAAGTTATTTTTACTGAAACGCTTTCAAAAAACGTAATTAAAGAAAATAAACGAAGTCTGATATGAAAACTGACACGTAATCGGAAATTCTGATGATTAGTTTTAGGCATTAATCATTCACAGCAGTATGTCACTATCGAGAATTGTCCTCGATAAACGTGACTGCTATACCTCTAACTGTGAAAGAATGTTCAACAGGATTAAACCAATGTTTTTGCCTTTAAACATGATTACTGAATTTTTGATTTCAAATGTACCTTAGACATAATTGATTGAAATAATTACAAAGAAGACGAAGTTTTGTAGTTCAAGGAAATTAGCAGCAGTACTGGAAAGTTTGAAAGCTGAAAAATATGTAACTGACTTAAAGAGGAATGTGTCACATACCCGGTTAAATAACAGAGAAAAAAGGGAAAAAAATAATAATTTGAATTCTGAAATTTTGAATTCAAATTATGTTTTTCGCAATCACGAGTTACGACACGACCCTACTCATTGGAGTTATTGTTTCTAGAAACGGCTCCTGTCCCCCCAAACCTGCCCCTCCCCCTGAACGGTTACGTGTGTATACTGATGTGTGAAGGCGTGTGTTCGTGCATGTGTATGCTTGTGTGTGTGCGTAGACCTGTCTGTATGCACGTAGGCGTGTGTGTGAGTTTGTATGTGTGAGAGTGTGCATGTGTATGAGCGTACGTGTTTGTAGGGCATGGACACCACCGACTAGGAGCAGCGGATTCCGGGGGACAGTGTTTAGGACCAGAGGCCGGTGGGCGGTGGTGCTGCAGAGGTCCCTGGTTCATGCTGAAAAAGGAACCAAACGCCAAGGACGGTGAAGTGAGAACAATAATCAAGCGTGATTGCTTAAAAATAAGTCAATATAAAGTAATAATAATAATAAAAATATATTAGTGAAGAGAAATCCCATAAAATATTGTACTTCTTCAAAAAAAAAAAAAAAGAAAAAAAGAGGAAAATATAACGATGAAATAATTAAAAAAAATCAATATGCATTTTAGCTGGGAGAATTAATTCGGTGAATCTCTCCTTCTGGTTATCGGTTTATTATTCAGTTAGAATCTTTTGTCACTAAATCAACAAATTACGGTATACCTCGTATTCGGGATTTCAAGAAACAACACTTGTTCTAAAGTTCCGTTCTACAAATTAAACAACAATTATCTGATACAGAGAAACTCATGTTCTTGAATGTCATAGTGATTTAAAAAGTTCACAAAATATTTTGTTCCCTATTGGACAAGGATTGTTAAAATTGAGTTTAGAGTTCGACTAAAAAAATATAAAAAAATCATGTTTTAGAAAAATTGAGATGAGAATTTGAGATTTCTAAAGACAACAAAATCATCTAAATTGTATTGTTACAGAGGATGTAGCAAACATTTATCGGTGAATAGTAAGGATGAACTGCACATATTTATAAGATAATAATAAGTCCATAAGGTGAACTGATATACTCTGGTATAACCTCTGAAATAACCTTAGTGAGAAAAACTCTCTCTTAATGGTAACAACAGGTCAATTAGCACTAATAATATTACATGCATTTTAACGACAGCTCGGTTATCTCATACAGAAACTGCCGTTTCTTTCTTGTTATGGACTTATCAGTCTGAAAATTACCTAGCAGGAGGCTAATGCAATCTGATTGAAGCTGATAAGGTAAAAACTTTATCTACAAGTTGGTAATAAGCGGATAACCGGGCTGCCAGAAAAAACGCATGTAGTCCTGGCTTAGGGACGGTAACTTTTTGCTTACTAACACAAGCTTGTTCAGAAGAACAAAAAACTAAATGGTTAAGTCTGTAGAAGTGCACTGTAAAAAATGTGAAAGGTTACCAGTGTCAATAGGTGTAACGTTACACGGATTCTGAAGTGAGTAGCATCATTTTTTTTTAACTCAAATTGTTGGAGGAATCTTGCACTATGGTTTCATTAGATTTTAAAGCGCATGGATAAAGATCAGAATCAGCGCAGACCAGGTGAACTTTTATTAACGGAACAAAAGCCGACCCTTTTAGCCGAGCGGTAGAAGCTCTTGCTGTGCGAGTCTGTGAGATTCGTGTTCTGGGTTCGGACCTGACTCAGGTCATTTCCTCTCTTAGTGCGATAAAAATGTTTTGTTTGAAAATTACACCAAATAAATATTATATATTAAAATTATTGGTGTAAATTGATTGTTAAAAAGCATGAACTTGAGAAATCGTTCAAGAAAGTCAGATGAAAGCTCAATTTTTGATGCGTAACCTTTCAAGAAATTTCTCTGCAAGCATATAGAAAATTCTGGTATAGCCTTATATAGAAATGCGTGAGACGTTACGCTATAGTTACATTACCATGTTGTAACCTTCAACGAGCGATGGCAACTTTACTCCAGTTATATCAGTTAAGTTACTCCAGAGTAGTGGAAGCAGCTAAGTTTTATGGAATAACGTTACACAATTTTTTTTACAGTGTGTCGGAGTTTCGGATTGTTTCAGAATATGCAACAATATAAAATGGAACGGAATATTTTAATTTGCAATGAGCAAAATTGAAACGTATGGCTTCACTAATAATTGGCATATTCCATCAAATCAGTATTTTCAGATATCTCTGGTTCCCCGTGCCTGTCTCAAAAAGGGTTTGTCGGTTGACATGCGAAGGAGACATAAAGGAATATGAGATGACAATAGATTTAACGACTGCAGGTCACCATCAGCATCTCTTACTGGGTGATATTGAACCTGCGAAATGTTGACAATGAAATGGGCACGTAACAAATAAGCAATATAAGAAATTTTGTGTAACCTTGCTCCATAAAATCGGTGGCAGCTTTGCTGCATCCACCGCTCTGGAGTAACTTACTGATGTAACTGGTGTTAATGGTGTAAAATTACACATCGCTCGAGGTTACACCATGGTAATGAAATTATAGATTTACGTCCTGCTAATTCTTGCGTAAGGTTGCACCAGAATTTTCTGTATGCTTACAGATAAATTGCTTGAAAGGTTACACATGAGCAAAAAAGTAAGATTTCATCTGATTTTCTCTAACGAGTAAACATTTTTATCCTACTTTCCCAGTAAAAGTCAGAGAAATGAGAAAAAAAAACATGAAAGAAGGCTACATGCATCTTAAAAAAAAGGTCAAAAATAAATAAAATAATTAAATAAATACTAAAATATTAAAAACTGAAAAGTAGGGTACTGATATTGGGAAAAATGTGTGTCTGTCTGTCACCAAGAACAACTTTTGAGTGAAAAGTCCGATTCGAACCATTTTTTTTTGTTCGAAAGATCTCGGCAAGAACACCCCATTTCCATATTTCGTTTTTTCATTTGAACAATTTTTTGTTCCATTTTGAACAGTTCAAAAACTTAACATTAGCAACCACTGGAAAATTCAAAGCAAATATAAATCATGAACACTGAGGCGAATTGGCTTCAAATTTTGTAGGGAAAAGCTTTTGATGAAGAACATGTATAGAAAATGTTTTATTTTTTTATTTTTTCATTTGTAGGTACAGTTTTCCATTTAATCTTGAACAGTTCCAATCCCTTAACATTAGCGCCTACGGGGAAACAAAGTCAACATTGATTCCGAACTTAAAGGTGGATTTACTTCAAACAAATTTTGTTGGAAATAGCTGTTGATGATCTACTCCCGCTCTGAACCCGAGAATTTCCGGGCATTTGACTCTGACTTCGACTTCTGAATCCGAAAACTAGTCGGATTCCTACTCCCCGACGGCACTGACTTCGTAGCTTTGGCAAAAACGTATACACTAACGAAAACTGACTGACTCCGAGTCTCGGAAATTTGAGTTCGACTCCTTTATCTGAAAGAAAGTCCGACTCCAGCTCCAAATATTGGCAGAGTTGCGGCCTTTAAGGGAAAATGACCGGTTCCAACTCCGAGTCTTAGAATTAAAAACTTTCGGCTCCCGAATCTGACTTATGTCCGAAAATCAGATCGACTCCGACTCTAATTCCGCAGCCATGGTTTTTACTGTGAAATAATTATTTTTAATCTCATTTATTTCTATTTTCACTCTAAAGATTTAATTTATGTATTCAATTCTTGGCGGAGAAATTCAGAGTCCTTTATGCTTCTACATAAGGTTATGCGCACACGATTTTTTTTTTCTACAAGAGCAATTATTTCTTTAAGTTGACATTTTATCTTTTTCATTTGTTTTTGAAAGTACATTAATTCGTTTTCAAAATTTTTTTTTGGAAACAGGAGAAAAACGCTTTTTTATATGATGTAATATTTTGATGAGCTTATTAATTTTAATTTTTTTTTCTTAATTGAAAGTGGCTAAAAAAATTTTTTTTAATGGAAAAAAGTGTATTAGGTGCTTTGTTTAAAAGGTGCTGCTACTTTATTTGTTCGTTCATTTATTTTTTACGCATCAATTCTTTAGATGAGCGAGGCATATTGAAATCAGCTTAAAATATTCAAAAATTATGTTTGAAATAATTTGCGAGTTGAGCTAATTTTGAGAGTATTGACCAGATACTAGAAAGTTGATATTGGTATACGGGAAAGTAGGTTCGTCAAGTAAACTGTTCAATGATTTAAATTATCCAGACATATTAAATGATCAAGTATTTTTTTCTATACGTTTTAAATAGATAGTGCAAAAATAATTTATGTTATTATAATAAATATTATTTTCATTACAAAAATATTTAAAACTAAATCTTCCTAGAAACACCTTTCTTACAATTCTTCCTTTTATTCATTGGCTTATTTAATATTTATCATGTTCATGCTTTTTCACAACCAATATACACCAAGTATTTACTTGGTTCAATATACAAACATGACATTTTTGTTGTGATTGGAGGGGAAGTAACCAGTGTGGAGTCCGAACCCACAATGTGAATCTCACAGACAGGTCGCAAAGCAAGAGCTTTTTTCCGCTCGACCACAAAAACCGGTTTTCGTTTCACTAGTAAGAGTTTACCTGCTCTGCGCCGATTCTCCGGAATTCTACTGAAACCATCGTGCAAGGTTCCTCCAAAAATTTGAGTTTCTAAACAATGATGCACTTTAGAATTCTAGTAACGTTACAACCATTAATACTGGTAACCTTACTTTTTTCTTTTGTACAGTGAGACTGCTACAGTAGTTTTAGACTTGTCCACTGCTGGCATAAAAATAAATAAATAAATAAAAACATTAGACATAAAATTAAAACTTTTTTATTAATCGTCTTTTGCAGCAAGTAATTAATCTGTAAATACTGATGCTATAAAATTTGATACCGTTTACTATCACATGTGCTGTAAGGATATGAATTCAACGGTACTTAATGTAAGGTTAAAATTGGACTTTTTTTTATGTCCGTGTGAAAAGTGCAAAGAGCTTAAAAGTGCAAGTAACAACTTACAGTCGGCAGATAAATAAAGAACCAAAAATGTTAGAAAAAATATAAAACAAAAATATAAGAGTGTTTTAATTCATAAGTTATGTAATAAACGGAAATAAAAATGCTATATGCGCAGCCTGGATTTACTAAAAATTAATTTCTTAATCAGCCAAAAAATCTTCGTATCATTTTAAGCAATGTGAAGTTAAAATTAAATACAACCAGTAAAAAAAAAAGTTCGTAAAAGAGAAAATGACATTTTTTCACCTTTATGAAATAATATATCTGAATAAACTAAATCGTTTAAAAACTCAGCTAAACTATTTTAAAACTATTTATAGAAATCCACTTCAAAACATAAATAACGACGGAAAATGCTAAATTCTTTTTTATAATGCTTTCAACTACTTTTGTATGTTTAATATTTTAAACAAAACACATTTCCTAGAAGAAAAGATTGTTTTCTTCTTTCTATGCCCTTTAACATATAAAACGCAATGTTTTATGAACAGAAAAGTTTTTTCCAAAAACTTTTGTTTTTAAAACAGAAACCTCAAAAGTACTGTGAATGTTTCTAAAGTTTTCAGCAAACTTCGTGGTTTATAAATTGGAGATTGACGTGTGCTCTGAAGTTAATCTTCTTTGTTTTTATTTTAGACATGAAATGTATTTTCATTCACAATATTTGTTTTTATGCGTACTTTTTTTTCTCAAATCTATCATTTTGGTTATAACATATTTTCTAAATATTGTAATTACGATGAAAAGTACGTAAGATAGGCATACGTTGCTAGAGCCTATACAAAATACTTGCTAACGCACAAATATTTTCTTTCCTGAAAACAGTATGCCTCTAGAAAATAGTGTGAAACAAACTGTAAGTAAGGATGTGAAAAGCAGTATGTAATTGACACAAGATAACTATGTAGGGTAGGGCGGGGCTAGTTGAGCAATTTTTTCTTCAAGTGATTATAGCTCCTCCACAATAAGTCTCAACAGCTTGTGTGGCATACCGATGGATTCCTTTTTTATTCTTCTACAAAAAAGCCCATAGTAATTTATTTCTGACTGATCAAGTTCAAAAGTTACAGCTGTATAAACGAAGAAAGTCAAGTAGGCTCAACTTACCCCATAGGTGAGGTAAGTTGAGCAAGGGTATGGGGCAAATTGAGCAGTTAGAGATTCTAGTCTAACTAAGGTTTCTAGACATGAAATAAAAATAGTATTTGATAATCAACAGTTACTTTATTAATTCTAAGTTAAAAAATAAAACAAAACATAATATTGTTCTAGATATTAAACATAAAAATAGAATCGACAAAAACGCAACATATTTAAAGATTATTTTTTTGGAATAAATTCAGCCTTTCCACTTAAAATCAGATTTTTTCAATTTCAATAAAGATTAAATTAAGAAAAAATATCGATAATGACTAAAACGAATCATCATCGTCATCGGAATTGCAATTGATGCAAATGAAATGAAGGCCAGTAACTTGGACACATTTTTTATGTGCCCACTCTTTACAATCTTTGCATTGGATCCACTTCTCTCCTGGTTTGCTGTCAGCCCATAATTCGCTACAAACCAGGCAGATACATTCATCTTTGTCACTTTCATCACTAGACTGAAGTATTTTTTTTATTAACACTCTTTTTTTTTTTTTTTTTTTCAATTTTCTTCTTTTGCTTCTTAACTTTTTTACTAGATTTACTCTGTTCTTCTTGCAACGCGTTCTTCTCGGGTGTATCTGTGAGAATTGCAGCTTTTCTCGAGAGAAAAATAAAAGTCACTATCATTTTAAATCACGGTGTAAGTTGAGCAACAGTTGCTCAACATACTCCGACCCGAGTATTTGAATTTAAAATGAGGTTATGAAAAAACTGTATTAGTTTAAACAAAATCCATAATAGATATAGAAAATACATAAAATTAATGAAACTTTAACACTTACTTGATTGAAAATGAATAACATTTAACCTGTACAGAAGAAATATAGACAGACAAGATTTTTTTACTTTTCGTTCGCAAAATAAACAAAGCGCACGCGTGCCTTACTCGATCGTAAATTCGCCACTAGCGGTCGCGTAATGTATTCCCCTCCCGCGCCCTCGCCTTTCCTTCATTTGACGTGTTAGCGTCCGGTGTATAGTTTCGGAGATATTTCGATTGCCCAACTTACCCCTATGCTCAACTAGCCCCGCCCTACCCTAGTTAAGAGAACTAAATTTTGAGTATGTTACACTAATACCAGAATAAAAATTTAATTAGTGCAAAGAATAGTTTTAGCATATATACTTATTAAACAATTGCGTGAAGTAAAACATCTTACTTTTATACCTCCCCCCAAGGCCAAGAGCGCAACCGTCTCAATATCGTGGAGCTCCCCCCCCCCCCCCAAAAGCAAGAGTCCTCACAAATGAGAAAAATACCTCTCAAAACAACCTCCCTGAAATTTTCAATGCCGCAGTCTGCGCTCCCCCCCCCCCAAGGGTGGGCACCACAGGAGAAACAAAGAGATTTAAGTGCCAAAATTAAAACTTAGAACATTACCAGTACAAATTGCAAGTGAACCCCTCCTATGTTTTGCTACAAGAGATAGTAGAACAATGGAAAAAATTATAAGGACAAGCGAAAAGTCGCCAATTCTATGCGCCTCTTAGTGGGAAAAGTATGCTAATATATTTATGGTAAAGATGCATGAAACAAACATTTTCGAGCATTCTTTCCTTAAATATTTTTTTTTTCATTCTTAAAATGCATGAATTTTTAAGGTTTTCCTAGTTTGCCATATGGGAAAATTTATAAGGACACACAATTATTTTGAGACCGGAAAGAAAAATTTGCATATTTAGTCATATATGATTATATTCAATAGCCCAAAACTGTTACGCAGTAAGATTGTTCACTTTATATCGTTTTTCATCATGCTACAGCACGCAACTCTCTGAATGTGAACAGTGACAAATTGTTGCTTACAAAAAATATAGAATGAGTTCACGTGAAATTACGAGGAAGGTAAATTGATCTAAAACTGTAATTTATAATATTTTGAAGACTCCAAAAGAGTATGGCAAGAAAAAGCGTACAGTTATGCTTCCCACTCTTACTAAGTGCTAGAAACGAAAAATTATTCACGGAGCTTGATTAAAAAAACATAGCTCTACTCGAATTAAAAGATAAAGGGATTGTACCTTGCACTAACCGAACAGAGCGTAATGTTTTTCAAAAAAAAATCCAATGTTACATATGCTAAACTACGGTAACATTCACCATTTACAAAGGTTTAAAAGAAGTTTTGATTGGAATTAACAAAAAAAACTCATTTCTTTTGGGTCTCGATGGAAATAAGTATTTTCTGACGACAAAAGCTTTAATTGCACGAACCAGATTTTCACCATTACCGGCATGATTTCCAAAATGAAACTTTTTTCCCCTTAAACGACAATTTGGAGGCGGCTTTGTGATGGGTGCGGGCAGGATTTGCAGCTAATGAAACACCACATATTGTGACTATTCGAGATCCCTTGAATTCAGAACATTATGTTGATATACTAACTGAAAATTTATTATCTGAAGCACCCCTTATTACAGGTGGTGATTATTTGTTTGAACAAGACAATGCAAGTTGATATGTGTCTTTTTAATCACATTCATAGTTTGAGGCCACTAGAAGTCTTTATTTAAACCCCATAGAGAATCGGCGGGGCATTTTAACGAGAAAAGGGTCTAAGGATGGGACACAATATGTAAATAAGGGCGAACGGACGTCATCCATTGAATTGGCGTGTAGAAATATTTTTAAATAAAACTGAACTTTCCTAGTCAACGACTGGACGATTGATGAGGGCAATTGAAAAAGTACGTGATTTTGTAGAATACTAATTTTTTTCGGGACATATTTGCTACTGTCATTATAACTTTTTCCATGTTTCACCCAATACAGTAGTGTCAATTTGTGATTGAACAATTATATATATTGTAATTTAATTTCATACTAACAGATTTCTAATGTTTCCTATTCACAAGTAGTAAATTATGCTTGATGTTGTTTTCAGATGAGGATTACTTTCGTACATAACACTCATTTTTCAACGTATTCTTATAATTTGTTCCATGGTTGTACTAGGAAGACTGGTAGGTGCTGCTATAAAGCATGATTTCGATCAAAACTTCAACGATCACTTTTCAATCAAAATATACTAAAATCGGAACTTTAAACGCGTTTTACCTAAACTTGAAAATATTCACTTACATTCCTCACTAAAAAAAAGTGTGTAATGTTACTCCATAAAATCGGAAGTAGCTTAGCTGCCTCCAGTTCTCTGGAGTAACTTAACTGATGTAAAGTTACACGTCACTTGTGGAAGGTTACACCATGGTAATGTAACTATAGCGTAACGTCTCACTCATTTCTGAGTAAGGTTACTGCAGAATTTCCCGTATGCTTACAGAGAAATTGCTTGAAAGGGTGCATATTATCAAAAATTAATCTTTCGGCGTACTTTCTTGAAACATTTATGAAATTCAAGCTTTTTAACAGGTCAGCTTCCCTGGTTGCATATGGACAGCAGTTTATACACCACTGCTTCTACAAGTGAAGAAATGATTAATAACATATGTATTTACTTACATACGACATGCATATGTTCTCATAAAAGCGAAAATACGTTTCAGGACTTGATGGAACGATTGATTTGAAGAACATAACAAATCTACTGCTAAAGAGTCCTCGGTCAACTTTCGAATTTCACATAAGTTTGTTCAGGAAAAATCTTCTTTCAATAATAATTTTATTAGCCAGCAGTTTCAGGTGCTATAAGCGTGGGTGAGAACTATATTTTTTATTTACCTTAATGCAATTGCTTCATATTTGTCTTACTTTGTAGCTACAATTCTCTAAAATAATTTTGATAATGAGAAAAGGATCCCACACAATGCTTTTGTGATCAATGAAAAGAAAATTATTTGACAAGAAAATATAAAAATTTTTAAAAAAGAAAACCCTGGTGTTGATTTTGCAGGAAAACTGAAAAGAAATGATAGGCTAGGTAAAAAGTTTAAAAATGCATAATTGAGGGAAAAAAAATGCTTTCTGCTCTGACATGATTGGTTCTAACAAAAAATCAATAATCTAAAGTTAAAGAATGTGTATGCTCATTTTAACTATCAATCGCTATTTGTGGTTATGGACATCAACTGAATTTTTATTTAATGACGCTTCTTTTTATTTATTGAGTGAGAAAATACGTAACATTAGTATTATTTTTTAAATTTTTCAAATTAGAAAAATGAAAACTTATTTGCCGAACTAGAAGCACTAAAAAGCTTTTTGGCATCGCTTATTGATTAAAAGCGGTGACAATGCGGACAATGAAAATCAAACTTCAGGAATGTGAAGACCAAGGAAGGGGGCAGATTCTTCCATCTCTTTCACGTGGAATGCAATTACAGAAAATGGCACAAAGGCTCTATTTGAAATCGGGAATTCGATTAATGAAACGTCGCCTCCCTCCCTCATTCAACTTCTAGTTTCGAATTCCCTCGAGATGAATGAATTTATTAACGAGACGGCAGATAAATGAAGATTTTTAAGTCATAGTTTGAAATGTTTATCTACATTTTATATCAGCAGAGCAAAGTATAAACTCTTAAATACTGAAGAATAAAAGTATACTGTCTAAATTTAAATAATAATAATAATAATAATTGGATATATAGTTAGTTGACCAATTAGGTTGTTTCCTATTTTTAAAAAAAAATATTTTTTTCTCAAAGAGCATGGTCAAAAACATGGGGTAAGTGAAATTTTTTCTTAACCTTCCTGCTGTGTTCGGGTCTTTTTTGACCCATTTCAAATTTGTTTCTTATATGTATACTTAATCTATTTTTCGTAATTTTTTCGAAATATTTTGTAAATTTGTTTGCATGATCATTGTTTAAATTATGTTACTGGTGGTACCCGCACGGCTTTGCTCGTAATAGAAAATTAAAAGGTCATTTGGTTCGCCTGTATATTTTCAAATAATGGATGCTGAATTTCTCGCCAAGTTGCTCGCTCATGTTACGGTTCCACGTTATGATAATTAGGTAATTTAGTCGTCAACGTTTTGATAATTTGCTCTGTAAAATGTTCTTAAAATCGGAATAGAAAAAGAACAAAATCGAATTTTCGAAAAATCGCTTAGATGTGCACCCCCCCCCCCCCTGCTACAAACTAATTTTGTGCCAAGTTTCATGAAAATAGGCCGAACGGTCTAAGCGCTATGCGCGTCACTGATATCCAGCCATTCAGACATAGATCCAGATATACAGACAGAGAGACTTTCAGCTTTATTATTAGTAAAGATGTGCAGTTTTTTTTTAAATATAGTAGTATTTTTCCAGTAAAAACTGTAGCACATAAGTTGTTCGAGTCATTTTTGATCCATGTCAAATTTTAATGAATAGAAAGATAAAGTACCACAATTTTCAATATATTTTTCAATTATTATTGATTTGGCAACACATTCATGTGTGTGTTTTAGTCTTTTGTGCATTTTTAGCTCCCCTAGCGCCGCACTAAATGGCACTAGGGGTTCTTAGTCTCCTTCGTTTCTGTAACTGAATTGAATAGATTTCTTGCAGGTTCTATTTCGCTTTCATGGAGTACATACGTTGTTTTTTACGTGGTTGGTATTTTTACGTATTCAGATGGAAATTCCTCAAAGTTTACGATACGATATATCGTAGTCGCGGACGTACTAAAGATGAAATCGAAGAATTGTTGCTTATTACAGTTTCGGAAGAAGAATTAATGGCAGAAATCGATGATCATGTATCTGAAAGCGAACTATTATGCGATGACGACACGGATGAAGATTGTGACCGATCTACGAGTCGTACGACAAGTCTTGTTAGCTAAGACGGTACATTGAGTGGAATGCACAACCACCAGTGTCACGTGGTAGGCGTGAAGCATAAACTATTGTGAGCATAAGTCCAGACCTTCAAGATTCGCCACATCAAAAATTGACGACAAGAATTCTGCGTTTATGTAGTGGTTTCCTCCAACTATTGTAAATGTTACACTAGAAAATAGTAAGATAGAAGGAAAAAAAATGCTTGGTGACAGTTAGAAGGGTTTGAAGCGCACTGACCTGGAAGCATTTATTGGCTCGTTTTAGCTGTCAAATCAACTACAAAAATTAATGTATGCAAAAAAATATATTTCACATTGCATTGAATGAAATATTACAGTAATTTTCAGGACTTAATGTTTTGAACAACAGCATTTTTATTGCATAAATACAGAAGGGCGCATTAAATTCGGACTCCGTTTCAGAAATTTTCCAGTAAAGCACTTTTCAACAATAAAAATGCATGGAAATTTATGGAAAATGAAAGAAAAATACATTATTACGTGACAAACACAGATAAAATGTGATTATAAGTTGATAATACTGGAAATTACAACATGAGTCATTTTTGACCACAGCAACACTTCTGCAATTTGGTGACCTTTTCTGGATAGATCAAGGTGAAAACTAACTAGCTGTGAGATCAGAGAAAGCAATTTGAGATTTTCCTGTAGCAACTTGAAAGCTCGAGATTTACGTTTTCTGAATATAGCTGACGTGGAGGCATATCCTGTGGCTGCGTGAAAAAAAAAGAGGATTTTTCAAGGAACTCAAGGCTTCTTTCAATACATTGAAACATTTTTCTATGTACTAAATTGGTGTGAGGGTAAAAAGTACAGTGATGTTCCAGACATTCCTCTTTGAATTAGAATCGAGAGCAGATCCGTATAAGTACCTGTTACTGCGACTGGTTTTCAGCTGTTAAGGCATGTTTTGATTGCAATTGATTAAGTTATATAAAGGTGTCTCTATCCAGGTGTACAATAGTAATTCCTTCTAATCGGAAGTATTTCATCATAATTTGAATTAATCTTGATTTGTACTCAGAGTTTCGCAAAAAGTCGGTCTAATTAGTCGTTGCCACTACATTTTTTTTCCAAAAAACAATTGTCTCAGACATTTTCGGCATTACCCTATTTTTTCTTCACAATGTTAGTTGATAATGCACCAGTGTATCTATTAAAAACAAAAACCTCAAATAAAGATTAGTTTTTTCTATAGAAATCTGACGTTATTGAGGCAGATGTCTTTTTATGTCTGTCTCGTCCCATTCCTATGCCAATGTGTGCTTAATAAACCTTTCTTCCATAATGCACAAATAGATTGGTGGCGACTTAACAGAAGGCTCTACTGATTTAATGATAGCTGCTACACTTGATTTTTTATCCTTTCTCAAAGAAACATGATCAAAAAGCGAGGGAAGTTAAGGGGCAAATTCATATTTGAGATGATCTCGTAAATTATTGCTTCATTTGACAACAGCTGCAATCCTAGTGAAATGCTGTGGAAGGCTGAGCAAAACACTCTTTTCTAAATAATAACCTATTTTTTCCGAAGTTTAACTTCCAACTCCACAAAAGAACCTCCTAAAATTGAAGGCCGCAATTTTTCACTAACATTTTTTCCATTATCACATAATAATATCCAAATATATTTTTAAAAATCATTCTTAAGTAACTATTTGCTACCTAAATTGCGCAAAATATGCAATTTTGAAATTACATTGACCTTCTTTTTAAAAAAAAAAAAAAGTCGAACTATTTTTGACGAATTTTTATCGTTACCGTAAGTGTTTTTTTTATTATTATAGTTCTCACTTAATGTCAAAAAGGAGTTTGGAGTCGTTTTACTATTTATGGTAGTTTTAAGGAGCTAAGCAGATCATCAATGAATTTTTCAAAATGAAAATTGTGCATTTCAGACAAAAAAAAAAAAAAAAAAAAAAACAATTTGCAGATCATATATGTTTATAACTTATTTACGAGGAAATATCGGTGAAACACCAGCATCAATTCAAACAGTATTTTTCAAAATCGAAAAATAAAAACTAATGACTTAGATACGAGTGAAAATATTGTATATAAATACAGCAAAAAATTATTTATTTTAGAAGCTTATGTGTATGTTACGTAGAACATAGAAATTTCAGTTTTTGGTATCAAAACAAATGTTTGAAATTTTTGATTGTTTATTTTAGGTTATGAATCTTAAAAATATTTTTTTTAGAACCTACAGGTTTTTTCAGAACTGAAAAATTTTCATTTTTGACTTAGATGTAAGGCAGGCAAAATGTACCAGGCAGCTATCTTTGATCTGCCATTTTGGATAGAAGCTCACATGAGAACTTAGGGGACTTTTCAGGATTCATTCTACACATGCTGAGGAACTTATCCTGTCAGTTAATTATGAATTAGCTAATTATAAATTTAAGGTGCATTGACCCTATTTTTGGCCTAAATGTACTGGGTTCATTTTTTCCATTACTTGGCATTTGAAACATTTCTTTCAATATACATGAATTTAGGGGGAAAAAGCGTTCCACGATGTCCATTGTTCTTGCTAAACTTTTGTTTATTTTTCGCCCTACAATGGGATTGTACCTATTTGCGGTGGCAAAACCGAGTACATTTGGACTTCAGTTGTGCAATTCTGATAATAAAGGTTAATTCCTACATCTTTCCCTCCTCCAAAAAAACAATAAATGAACTTTCCTGTTTAATTTAGAACTAATCGGGTGACGAGTTGTAAAATCTGCAAAAATCATATCTATGTACAAAATTTTATTCTTCCAAGCCTTATCGTTTTTTCCAAAATGCTTGCCTCAAACGAATTACAAAAATGTAATTTAAAAAAAAAAAAACATTACTTCGACCATCAGTTTGTAATAATAATAATAATAATAATAAATTGCGTGCATAAACAGACATGTTATAGTTATATTTTCAGAAAACTATTTAGAAGGAAGATGTTATGCAAAAATACTTTTTTTTCTATGTCTTACTCCTCCCTCTTTTAGATCATCAAGTTCCCCCCTATGAATATTGCTTATAAAAAGTAATTTGTCAGTAAAACTTGTTAGTTTTAGGGTTTACTAAATTGCAGATAAACATGCATTACATCTTGAATATTACTACGATAGAATGCAATGCATATCTTACAAATAACTTGAGTAAAGTATTAAAACTAAAACTAAAATTTAAAACTTTCTCTGGGGGCTTGAAATTAAGCTTCAAGTAAAACCGAAAGGTGTAAGATGGATAATGAAAAAATAGAAAACAACAAGAAGATTTACATTCGTCCTCTAGCGGTAATACTTGAAATAAAATAAAACGATTTATTTTATTATAATTTAGGCTGCAATAACACTCCTATTTTCCCATTCGTCTCTAGTCTTCCTTAATAAATAATATAAAAAATGAGCTTACAAAAGAAATGTATTTTTTAAATAAAAGTTAGGAGAAACTGTATCACTTTGTAAATAAAATATTATTGCTCCTTTTTAATTAATTTATGTTCATTATCAATTACGTAAACATGAGGTAAATTATGTTTCTTTTTTCTTTTTTAAATGTATAAAAAGAAATTCTTGAAACTAAACTTTAAGGCGTACGGGCAACTAATTAATTAAACTACTTTTATGAAGTATTCAGAATTTTTACTTACATATAATGTTTCTTTTTTGTATATTTAATAAAGAACAATTTGTCAACATCCGCTTTAGAAAAAACCCTCCTCTGAAACTTTTTTTTAACTCTGAAATAATAATATGTAGTAAGTATTTTTAATTAAGAATATGATTTCACCATTGGTTAATTAATTATTCTTCATTGCTCGGACGCAGCAAAAAGTTACAAAATCAAATATTTCAAACGAGAGTAGTAATTACTGCATATATAAACAACACACATTTGAAAACCTAATTTCCGAAAAGAAGGAACAAGTTAATGTTTTACGCATTTTTCGAAGAACAATTTCTTATGCAAACCAATTTCTTGTAAATGTGTGGAATTACCTTTTTATCTTTTATATAATGCAAAGAAAAAGAGCATGATACGTATCGGATCAAAGTGTATGATTAAAACATAAAGAGTTCAAACAAGAGAAGGGAGAAAGGAAACTAATTATAAGAAAGGAAGCCTAACTGCAGAAAAATACAGAATGACTTGAAGATCTTTTACTAGATTAGAACAATTTTTCAAAATGTGAAAAGACTCCCAAAAATCAAAATCTGAAAAATTTGGGCATTTCTGGATAATTTCAAAAAAATTAAAACCAAAGGCGCGATTTTATTCCCAGCAATGTTGAGCAATACTAGACCTGTTCTACTATTGTTTTTTTCATTTAATTTGCATGCTCATTTATGAGAAATTTCAACGAACGACGGGTCTGTCCTACATAGGCAAGACCGCAACTGCAATTAATTTTATGAATCCCACAACAGCTAAGAGTTTTAATAGAATCCTTAAGAGACGAGAGTACAATTTATAAATGCGCAAATTCTTCAGTTCTAGATTTCTGGGAGTCTTCCCACATTCTGAAGAACGGCTTCAATTCAGTAAATAATCTTAAATCCATTCCGTATGTTTCTGGCGTTATTGTTCAGGCGCGTCACAGGTGTTATTGTTCTATCTTTTTTAATTATTTTGATTAGTCTTTAGGTTTTTCATTTTTATTTTATACGTATTTTGAAATTTTGTTTTGCTGTTTTCCAAAGATTTTTCAGGTTTTTCTATATTAAGTTTATTCTGCATTTCTCTAAATGTTACAATTAATTGTTATAATTAATTCTAGCATTAAATTTATTGCTAATTTATTCATTAGCGGTTTCTTTGTTTCAACAAAATCTATTAACATGGAATTTCAGCAGAAATTTATTGCTTCACGGCTTTTCTTGAAGGGTTTCATGTAATACATTTTGGCCGAATCCTTTCATGCCTTGTTTATTTTGTGAATTTGCTTTTTTTACTATTTAAGCCGTCTGTTCTCCATTCTCGTTTTGCTTATATCGGATGTCTTTACATATAAAAGCTCAATATTTTGCATTGAAAAGGGGTTTCTTGTGACCCTGAAACACATGACTGAAGTAATCTGCTAATATTCTGCGTCAAAACGTTGATTCTGTCCATTTACTTCTCTGCGCATAGATATTTATTCATTTCAGATCTAAACATGTTTCTTATCAAAAAGTTTGCTTGAAGCAAATCCGCCTTTAAGTGGATCTATGATATATTGATCTTTACTTTTCCCTTAAATGTTAATGTCTAGACTTTTTGAACTATTTGAAACCGAGCGGAAAATTGTTCAAACCAAAAAAATTTTACACGTTCTTTGTAATAGAATTTTTCGACAAAGTTTGTTCGAAACAAATTCGCTTTGGATTTCGGGGTTTATATTTTTCTTAAATTTCCCCGTAAGCGCTAATGTTAAGTTTTTTTTTTTTAAATTATCGATATTACAGGAGCACCATTAGTTGATTGTCAAAATAGCATATTTCAAGAACAATCCCACCGTAAGATAAATAAATACCTTTGTGCTGAAAAGTAAAGTAAGAAATAACAACGTCAAAAAGCGCAAATCGTAGATTACTGTAGTAGTTTGCAATTTATTTATTTATTTATTTTTTTTTTTTTTTTTTTGACGTTGTTATTTCTTACTTTAATCCCACCATACTCTCCCGTTAATCTGCAGTGTGACTCACTTTGTTATGCTTCTCAGTCATGAAAGGTAATTTTGTTTCGCACTGAAGTTTTAAAACAGTTTCTTTTAGAAGGACCTGACACTGATGTTTCCTATCCAATAGTGTGATTCAAAAAATCGATTCGTTATTTAGAAATCGCGATACCTATTAAAAGTTGCAGTTTAGTATCCTCAGTTAGAAAAAAATAACAAAAACTTCTAATTTGACATCTTCAGTTCGAGCATAAGGCTAAAAAATATGCTAAAAATTGAATTTTTCAAAAAAAAAATAAAGAAAGAAAATAAATAAATAAATATATATATGTAACGCAACAGCCATAAATTGGCAGTATTAGCGTAGTTTGAACCTAAAAATTTTTTTTATAGCTTTTACATAAGATCTTTCGTTTGCACGTAGGCCACAAATTGGGTTAAAATCTCCTGCCCAATCTAAGGCGTATGCGCGAACTACAGATATTTTGTAAAAGCTATGAAATATTGTTGATGTTCAAACTACGCTATATACTGACAATTTATAGCTGTTGCATTATGAAAAAACACAAAAAACTAATTTTACGATTTTCTAAAAATTTCAATTTTTAACACATTTTTTTTTTTCAAACTTTTAGCCTTAAGCGCAAATCGAATATGTCAACTTAGATTTTTTTATTATTTTTGTTCAGTTGAGGATACTAAACTGCAAATTTTGAGAGGTAACGCGATTCCGAAATAAAGAAATCGAGTTTTTTGAACCACCCTACTATCCAACCGCAGTTTAATCACTGTAAAAAACGATTCAGAAAAGTTCCTGGAAAATAATGCTCAGCTGATGTGCCCAGTTTCTGCTAGTAACATGTCTTGCAAAATCCAGGAATGATTTCCGCTAAAATTCTTGGAATTATCCTGAAAAATTCAGAAATTTTTCCCGTTAAAAACCAGTTGAGTCTCAGAGTAAACTTAAAAAGGTATAATACATTAGCTTTGCATCTTGCTGATTTACCAGGGAAGTTCTAAGAGCATTATTGCAAACATGGCACTTCTAAGCCAGAATTGCTGGTAAGTAACGATAATTTCATTCGCCGGCAATTCTTGCAAAGCAACATACTCCATACTTATTCGCTTTTTTTGGGAGCTTAATTAGCATGGACGGGCCGTAATTGAACTGAATCCGGTACGCTTTATAAATACACATAGTTAATCTTTATACTAGGAGCTAAAAATATTTTTCACAACAGCGAAAAGTCTGTATTCGTGTAACTTGTAGAAATTCAGGAAAATTATTGATAGTGATACTTGATTTTTCCAGGAATTGGATAAAAACCATCAAAATCCCGAAACGTAACACGGAAATACCCAGTAATGTTTCGGATTTTTTTAGTGATTGTTGCGTACTCATTCCTTAGTATCTTTTATATCATCACTTTCTCAGTTTTCATTTCAAATTCTATTAAATTATTGTATTGGTACAGATAATTGTCCCTACAGTTGCCTTCAATGAAAGAATGTCTAGAGTTGGTTTTGACGTTAAACTGGGTTTTGGTACTGCCTTTAATTCCGTTTAAGTTGAATTCTGCCCAAGCCGCCTTAAAGCTAAATAGTTTTGAGCTAGACCTCTTATTTTTTTTTTTTTTTTTGATATCAACAAGTCATGGATTGTGCTAGTTTTGATACTAAACACTTTAATTGTTTCATAGAAATTTGGCGACACTAGTTGTTAGATTCCTACGGAATCTTGTGTTTATATTATGATTTCTGTATGAAACCTTCGTGAAACTTTTCGGCGTCAATTTGCATCACCGCGTAAGGGTAATATTTCTTTCTTCACGAAATGCATTTTCATTCAACTGAATAAATAATGAGTTGCGTTGGTTGAAATTAGGTACATAACTAAATTTTGATTGACAAGAACGTTATAGTTACTTTTTATTTTTTCAAGGCTCTTGCACTTATCTTTTTTTTTTTCAGTTCGTTAATCTCGACAAAGTATCACGTTCACGGTTTATTTTATTTTTAGAACAGGCTGCTTCACACTGTTTATCTACCAAAACTGCCATAAATGAAAGTGAAGCTCAAATTAAAAATACGTGAAAAAAATCAGCTTTTTAGAAGCATAACTGTTTAAGTTAAGTGCGTGCATATAAGTTCGCACGTTTTCGTTTGAGGTAATGTGCCAAGTAAGATAAGTGATGGAAAATTTTTAAAGAGTGTATGGAAACGTGCTTTTAGCTTATATCTCCGAAAGTTTATCACAGATTCTGTATTTTAGAAAATGCATTTGCTATCTAAAAGGTGTCAGTTTACCTCTTAACTCATCATATGGCAGTGGGGCATATGGCAGACAAGCATTGATATTATCAATGCTTGTCTTCTGGGACATAATTCACTTTTCTTAAAGTAATTCCAAACTTAATATAGTTAACATGTACGGACCAACAGAAAACAAAAAGGATTAATTTATAATGATGTTTAATTAAGTATTTTTATTTTGTTGTTACATGCTTAGAATATCACTGAGGAGTTAAACAAGAACATTGATTGCATTTTGAAGTACTGATCCTCCATTTCATGTTTTATCATGGATAATCGTAGCATTTGTAACTACTGGAACATTCAAAATGGCGTAGTTGCTATGATTGGACCATTTGGTGTTTCCATGAATGGACCATGTGACAAAGCTGTCCATTCACGGAAACTCACAAATATTGTTATAAATTCAGCAAAATCATCTTCCAATAATTGCTGAATGTTTTTTATACGGTAATAATGAATATATATATATATATATATATATATATATATATATATATATATATATATATATATATATATATATATCCTGATAGTTTATTAAAGCGCTCTTATATTATTATAAATTCAACTTTAAAAAATATATAATTGACATAATATTTAAAGAACAAGCTTTTAATACTAATCCCACAGTCTGTTTCAGAAAAATGCCTAAAATGAGTGAAGTTTGGTTAGTGGGCAACTGAGAACATGGAACGTAGTCTCAGTTGTTCACGTGTGAAATATACTGACCAGTTATTACTATATTCAATGTAAAATTTGAGTTGGTACATAGTTTAAATATGAAAGACTGCTATGTTGTCCAGCCATATCAACCTTCCCATCTTGCTTGAGACTTTTTGTGCTGACAAACATTCGATAAACCCTCTATTTAAGTATTATGGAATTTATTATTCTATTAAGTTCTATTATGTTATTAAATTTTAGTATTTGTGTATTTCAAGTAAAGATTTAACAACACACGTTTTCACAATTTTTGCAAATCCACTTTTTAAAATATAAATACAAATCTCAAGTTTCCTCACTTTAATTAATATCTGATTTCATTTCCTTTTTTTTAATTGTACATTGTTACACTGTAGAAACAATCCGAAACGTTACTGATTTTTTCCGTCTAACGTTTCAGGATTTCAAAGGTTTTTATCCACTTCCATTAAAAATCAAGTATCTTTGTCAAAAATTTTCCTAAATTGCTACAAGTTGGACTTTTGCGGACTTCTCACTGTTGTGAAAAATATTTTTAGCTCCCAGTTTAAAGATAAACCGAGCATACTTATTAAGTGTACCGAATTCTGTTCGATTACGGCCCGTCCTGACTGATTAATCTCTCAAAGGGAGCGAACAAGTCCATGGACTGCGTGGCTTTAAGGAATTGCAGGAGAGTAAAGTTCTTGATACTTTCTTGCAATTCAGTCTTAGCTTTGGCATTGTTTCCGTTATTGATTTTGGGACTGTCTTGACTAACCAGGAAGGTGCCAAGGTATTTATTAAACCTACCACAGTTGACTCTAAAGTTCCAGGGACACGACTGGAAGATTTCTGAATTTTTCAGGAGGCTTCCATGATAATTTCAGGAAGGTAATTGAATTTTAGCGGAAAACATTCCTGGCTTTTTCAAGATATGTTACTGGCTGAAATTGCGCACATCAGCTGTCATAGTTTATTTTCAAGGAACGTTTCTGAATCGCTTTTATAGTGTAGTCAATGAATGTATTCATCATAAAACCTTTTTATTTTGTGAGATTAAAGTTTTATTACATTTGGAACGCGTTTTTTTTTTCGCTTTATACCCTAGTTATTTTGCTTAGATATATGCAAACATTACGCTACATTCAATATCCATGCAATAAACGCTTTTTCCTTTAGAATAATATACATTGATTGCTTCAAAAATGATTAATGTGGAAGATTTTTTTCTAATTAAATTGGTATGCATGATTACGTCGGAGATATTTGTCTGACTTTTTTCCTAATCATTTTTAACGAGTAAACATCAACCAAGACTTAATAAACACATTTATTTATTTTTTAGTTTAGTGAAAAAAGCTGCTACTTCATGTTAGATAAATCAATAAAAAAATGTTTACGTTGTTCTTTTCGAAAAGTTATTTAGATTTGTTTATTTCATTATCGAACGTAGTTGCCCTTTTTCAGGTGTGGTAATTAATGTAAGAGTAGCATGAAAAGAATCACGGCTTTTTATAACATTTTCTTTCTTTTCAGTTATTTTCCAAGTTTCTTGTAAAACAGGAAATTCAAATCTTTTGCTTATCATAGCGGTAATTATAAAAGCAAAATAAATGTGGTTTTTAAGCAATTTAACTTTTAATTTTGCAATTTAAGCATCTACTTCACCGATGAACACTGTAAAATAATAATTATAATAGTAATAATAGTAATAAATTTCCTCCTAATTCCCTAACAACTACCTCATATTACACTTTTAATCCCCTAAGCCGCAAATCTTTTCAGAAAAACTGGCAAAAAAAAATTTATTTCTTGGACACAAAAGGGATATGTAGGTATAATGGCGAATGAATGCAATTTCTTAACTTCAAACGGTGGTCTTGAAGTAAAACATGTATTGATTATTTCAGTTTAATGCATAATTTATATCTGCAGTAGTATTTGGCCAAGGGGCAGGCAAACGGCAGTATCTGCAGAAATGAGTTTTCGAAATATTTGGAGAAATTCGTTACAGATTTAGTACTAACAATAGGGAAATTTTGAAATTCGACGTTTTTACCACTACTGTGGGGAAAAAATTCAAATTTTGAATGGTGTTTGCGGTTTTTTACGAATACTAGCCATTTTACACTAATAAGCACAATATTAAGGAATAAATAAACAAAAAATTAAAGCCAAATGACTTAAAAGGGTCAACACAATGCAAAGATATTAATAAAACGGCATATGATAATTTTAACCATGAATTTATTCGAAAATATTTGAGTGTACGATGACTTTTGTGGCGTGTTATTTCTCTGTATCTTCGTTTTCTGACCCATTTCGAAAAGAAGATCCGTCAATATTTTGAAAAAATCAATAGGTTGTATTTAGAATGATATAAGAATGATGTGAAAAAATATTGGATTTCATATTCGAATTCAGTTTCGCGTTATTTTGGTTTTACTAAAAAATTTCAAAGTGAACGAACACCTTTGGAAGCCACTGTATATATGTATTTTCTCTTGAAATTACTTGAAGTATATTTTTAATAAAATATATTTTTAATGTATAAGTAACTAACTTATTTTATTTTCTGTCTCATTTCGGTACAACAAATAATTTTGCAAACCATAAACATTTCGTTGTTTTATTTATATTAATTTAGAATTTTTCTTTTAATTTTGTAGAAGCACCTAATAAAATCTGATATATTTCTAATTATGGCTGAATATTTAAAATTTGCACCACGTAAAACAACTACAACTGTTTGCTGCAAGTTCTTAAGCAGCGATCTACGGCTAAAGTATTGAAAAATAATTACATCTTTGCACTACCAAAATCAAAGAATAATTAATAAATATATATTTAAAATGCATGCAGTTTGAAATCCGTGTTGATATGAACAATGAAAATCAAACTGGAAAAATGTGGAGTGGAGGGAGAGAAAAATCCATTCATATCTTTACATGGAATGCAATTACAGAAAATGGCATAGAACTTCCACTTGGAATCGAGAATTCAATTAATGATACGTCGCTATGCATTCCTGCCCCCCTCCCCTATCCCAACTCTAATTCCAAAACTCACTGGAATTTTCTCTGGAGATGAATGAGTTTATTAACGAGACAAGCAAAACGGAGATTTTGAGGGTGTAATTTAAAAAGTCGCTGCAGGAAATGTGAATGAAGCCTGTAATTCAGAATGAGCTTCCCTGAAAGCGTAATTCATTCTAAATGTTAATAAATAAATGTATAATGATGTATTTGAGTTACTGTTATCAGTTGATGTTATTTCTCAATTTAACTTTGTTGAATGAAAATAAAGTAAATAATGTTTTAGTATATGTTTTGTTTAGTACTGCTATTTGAGTTTGGATAGAAGTTTATATTATTCTTAGTTTGTTAGAAACTATTCATTGAATGCAAATTATGTTTTAATTTAACGTCTAGTTTATAGTTGATAATGTGAAAATAAATACACTAAAATATTATATTAATAACTAAAATGGAAGCTAAATCTAGGCATACGTTAAGATTTGTGTTGCGCCTGGCGAGAAGTTAACCAACTTTTATAGAACGAAATATTTCATTCGAAGATGCTGTTTTGATGCGGAAAACAATTAAAGTTTAAATAATAAACTGACTGAATACGCGGCATTTGAACGAAAAATAGTTCAAGGAATTAGTAAAAAACGTTGCTGCAAAAACGGGCCCACCTCGTATTACGGTAGTTTCATAATAAATCCAAACCATGAAATTCGCCAAACTCGAGTGAAGAAATTCAATTCGACAGATAATTAGCCAATTTCGCTACATTTCTAAAGATCTTGACACACTTAACTAGGTGTTTTACTTGAAAAAAATTGGTCATTTGAGTAAAATGCAAAAAATTACTTTAAAGGTGTCAAAACATCATCATTTGTCGACGGAAATAAGCTGGAAAATACAAGAATTACAAGCAGGAGTCCATCCTGATATGTACAATATTAATAATACTAGGGTTATTCTCATACAGGAAACATATCAAAACAGAAAGCATCACTGCTCAATTAGACAGACACTATACCGACATCTTGCGTGATACCTATAGAAGCCCTAAAATACCTTCTGATACAAACAGCAAATAATTAAAGAAAACTACTCTTCAGTTCAGGAACGGAAAGGAGCTATAAAAGCTTAGAAAACTCATGTAACAATCCTTACGAAAACTTTTTTTTTACTCAAAGAAAGACTGTATTTTAACATAAAAACCTAATGTAGCAATGATTTGAAATACATTGCTTCTCAATTTGTTCAAAAATTCTCAGTGCCTGTTTTCGACTCGACCATTTAGATTATAAATTCGGTAAATGATTGATCGAAATGAATTAGTTTGAAATAGATAAATGCACAACAAGCCAGTAGAAAATAACAGTTTAAAAAATACTTGTAAATATATTTGTTTCATATATGTTACGTAATTTAGTTTTTTAAAAGATTCGCTTGTTTGATAAATATTTCATGAACCAAAAGAAAGCGAAAATAAATAAATAAATAAAAAGACAGGATAAAGAAACAATAGCATCACGAAATTATGACTCATAATGTGCTTGTCTCTTCAGATCTATACAAAATCAATAAATGTGTACCACTAGTAAAAACTTCGTTATTGTGAACTAGTTAATTTATGATGCGAAGGGAAAACACGTTTCGAAGTTTCCACATAATAACTAAAAAAGCATTTAGTTTATTTTTAAAACCAATTGAATTTTTTGTAAAAAAAAAAAAAGAAAGAAAGAAAAATAGAAAAACTTTTAATTGCTACAAATAAGCGAATACTGCATTAGAACAAAAACTATTTTTCTATTATACATTTTCAAGAATAGAATCATGGTATAAGTGGTATAAGGCGTTTAACCTTACAATTATCCTTGCAGCTTATAAGTTAATGTTAAAATGAAAAATTTTTAATGAAAAAAATATGTTCCGATCGTCTTTATCCTTCAAAACAATTAATTAAAAAAATCAACTATTTTGATATTTACATTGACTAACTCACCGATGGTTTAAAAAAAAAACTTTGGAAGCCGTAGGCAAAGTGTTCATTTCAGGTTTGATACTTTACAAAATAATGTTCTTCACTTTACTACGTTCCTACTTTATTCAGACTTGATACAATATTAACGTTAAAATTCAATGCATGGTTTTTTATAAATTGTGTAAATAAGCTTGAAAAGTTCTAGAAAAAGCAAAATAATAAAATAATACTTACCTGAAGTTAAATTAAACATTTAAAATGAAATCAGATTTTTAGTCAGTTATGCTTTTATATCGACACAAATTGTTCTAACAAAAAATAAAGTAATGCATTTAAGTCGATGACTTCGTTAATTTTCTTCCAGTTAAGAGTAGTGAATTAAATTTCAAAAATATTTCACGAGTCGTTTGTTGCTTCAGTTAACACAGTAAAATTCATAATTATGACGTCACAAATGAGCATCATTAATCACTTAAACTCGGAAAAGGAACACAATTTATCAATTTTAGTATAAAGGAGAAAAACTGCATTCATAGTTTCGCTTTACCGCAAATCATTAAGTGTTCTACTCGTTCACTTTCGAAAGTTCAAACATCGTTAAATTATCGACAGTAAATAGTACGAAATTGTCAAAGGATAAAATAGTTGAATGAAAAATGTTCAAATACTCTTTGTACTAAAATGTGATTGAAGTGAAGAAACAACGTAAATAAAGTACTAATTATCAAGAAAATTTGTTTTATTCAGCAATAATAGCTTTTTGCTGTATTTTATTTATAGTTTGTGATTTATTTACGTTGGTTTCTTTCTTCAAAAGAAAAAGTGTTTTAAAATATTCAAGGGGGAAAATTATTTTTTATGACTTTAGAAATAATTTCATTTCAGCAGTTTCTAGTATCACAGATATCACAGATGACTTCTGTTGTGTGTTTGTTTATAAATATTGAGCTGAAGGTGGCCACAGTAGGAATTTGGTAATTTTTCCATATTTTCAGGTTAGGTGTGTTTGTCTGATTTTTCATATAAAAGTTTACACTATGGAAAGCACATATCGTTGCTTCAGAGCAACAGTAAGATATCTTAGTATTATTTCTGGGATTAAATATCTTACTGTTGCTCTGAGGTGACGATATGATACAGTGAGAAGCAAAGGGATATTTTCACATTTTGTGTCAAACGCGTTTAAAGTTGCAGTCCTTGGTAGGCTTTCATTGAAAAGTTTTTCTAAATCAGGCTATATAGCAACACCTACCAGGGTTACTAGTACTATCTCTTACCTCAAGAAAGAGGAGAGGTTTACCTACCATTTTTAATGCTTATCCCAATATTTTTTATTTTGGCACTTTCATTCCTTTGCCTTCACTGCCTCATATTAAGTACTATTTTCTTTAATAAAAAAAGGAGAATTCTAAAAATTAAATGTAACTGTTTTATCACACAATTTAAAAGTTGTAGATTGAGTGTCCCTTTAGAGATTAGAGTTTCAAAAATGTTCCATATAAAAACTTTTGAAATACACACTATTGCTTTTATATCTGTAGGAGTAATTAAATGTTCAATAAAAAGTAAGTATTCGTTTAGAATAATATTACAATATACGAAAAACATGTCTTCGACCCTCATGTGCTTCCATGATTTTATTCGATTAATATCGTCCTTTAATGTTTGCAGAACAATGCATGAAGTTGATAAAATAATGTCAGTCAGCGAAGTACCTAAAATTAATCAAAATCACTAGCTTCTACTACAAGGACCACATATGGTGACCCAAAGGTGACCATGTGGTAACTGACGGGCAAGAATAGTCCCAATGCATATCGCAAGAGACAGCTAAAATTGGGATGGATGTAGGGTTAATAGCCCTATTCTTTAAAAAAATAAAATAAAAAAAAACTATCTAGGAGCTTAGTTAGACTTCCCCTCTTGGTGCACCATTCCAAGTAGATCCCAAAAACTGCACTTCTTTCCTCATCTCTGCCTTTGAATGTCTCTGAAACATTGGATTTACTGGAATCATAAACTTAGTTCAACTTCGCTAACAAAAGAGGACTAGCAACACAACACGTATTTGCATGTGTTTGTAAGCTTGCCTGCTACCTTTCTGAATGTTACCTTAAAAAGATGCAGATAGTCGTTATTTGAAAGATGTAAATTTATTAATAAGTTAAATATATTTGAAATGCAGAGAATACAGCTAAACCGAATGAAAAAAAATAAAAAAACATGTCATAACTAAAAGTTCTAAGAACTTGAATACGTGTAAAATAAAATGTATTCTTACATAAACATTAGAACTAATCCTCTGCAAAAGGGAAATCATTGCAATGTAAAAACAATTCAGAAACGTTCCTGGAAAATAATGGCATCTAATAAGAACAATTTCTGTCAGTAGCATATCGTGCGACAAACAGGAACGTTTTCCGCTAAAAGTCAGTAACCTTTCTAAAAATATTTAGGAGTCTTTCTAAAAAGTTAAGAAATCTTCCCGATAAAATCCAGTAATGTCTTAGGAAAACATTCGAAACCTTCCAGGAAATTTTTGGTAGGTACAAAATAATGACTTGACCATCTACCTTTTTACCAATATTTCTCCTAATGCACTAATGCAACCACCATCAAGGCTAAGACAGAACTGCATGTACATTTTTTTTTTTTTTTTACGTTTAATTTTTGCAAAGCTACAGAATCCAAAGACTTACATTTCTCATTGGGAGCTTATTGAGTTTGAACAAAACGTCATTGAGCTAAACTCAATAAAATTGATAAATAAACTCAGTTAAACTTTAAACTGGAAGGTAAAACTATTTTTGACAACAGTGGAAAGTTTGCATCTGTGCAACTTGTAGCAATCTATAAAAATGTTTTGACAATTATACTTGATTTTCACAGGAAATTGATAAGAAACTAAAAGTCTAAGGAGTTGCCTCAGAGTAATCTGTGTCGTTTAGCAATTTTTTTTACAGTGCGCGTACAACGATAACCGTTCGGATTCATAGGAAAAGAAGTTTTCAATGAGTAAAATAATCAAAATGAGAACAACAGTTTAAAATGGTGCAGTTAGAGTTTGTATAAGTATTTTGAATGAAAATGCTGGAAGGGTGAAACCTTATCTGACCTTAAGTTTAAATTTAAAACTATATTTTATCAAAGTAAATTTAGTTTATCCATATTAACTTTAATAAGGTCTTTTTATTTTATTTCCAAGTTCAATTATAATTTCAAAATTTTAGTTTGTATTTTTTTTCACTCCAACATTATTAAATTATCAAGTTAAAGTGAAAAATCGCGCATTTTCTGCAAAATATATACAAACTTCTTTTTGTATAGGGGATGTGTCTTAATATCAAAAATATAAAAGAAATTTAAGTATTAAACGAGATGATTTCTCATTTAAAACTTCTTCCTACTAGTTTGTCTTAAACATACAAAGAGATCATTTTAATTTTTTTTATCTAGTTAAAGCTTAAAACAACACATCATTGTAATAATATGCTTCACTAAATCCTATCTACGAATATTATGTTTTTGACTTATTTGTATCTAGCGTCATTTTAATTGCGGAAAATGATCAGAAAAATACCCATACGAAATGCATTGTAGCAGTAAAAACATAACTGAATTAAATATAATCTATAAAACCGGTCTGTATAAAATAGAGATCAAAACTCGATTCTCTAAAGTCTCTGGCTTAATTTTTTTTTCTACAACTGTCTCAGAGACAACTAAAATGAAATTTGCCATGGTACATATGGCAGATGTTTATAAGTTTCAAAACTTTACGTCACGCAATACGCACATAAAATAGGTGTGGTTATAAATTCCCGTTTCTGATTACAATAATACTCTAAAAGTTTTGATAGCAACTCATTTATATTTATGAAACACTTAGTGAGAAAGAATATATGATGGATCCTTCATACCAAAAGCTTAGCATGCTCCTAAGCTCTAAGTCTAACAAAAAATAAAATTTCATTATTTTGCTTCGTTTTGGGACGTTTGCTTGTTTTGCAGTATTGCGCTGGGGCGTATTTTATCTTCTGTTTCTTCTTTTCTTCCGACGCAAACTAAGTTTTAATGTTCCTAAAGTTTGATCATCCCTTACAAATTTGCTTGTAAATAGTAAAGTTAGTAATGATGTGGTGCTTAAAAATATTAGTTCCATCAACCTTTTGTTTATTAACAACAAACCTATATTAGAAAAAAAATGACTTTTTTTTTGTAAATTGAAGACGATTATTTCTCATCTCATCTTTTGGTACGTGTCTTCAGTATTCTAAAAAAAACTGAGGGTAAATATAAAGTGGGGTGGACAAATACCACTCAATGTTTTATTTTTTTCCACTTTTTTTTTACAGCTATACTAATGCTTTAGTTATACACATCCTCTAAACGATTTAACATATCCAGCATTGTAAAGGACAAACTTATAAGGAACATTGCTTGCATATTTTCTATTCGCTCTCTACTATGAATGCTAAAGAATTAAAATACGCACCATAATTGGGACAGTTATCGATTTTTGGGCCTAACATCTACAGTTTAATTTAAATACACGTTTATCCACAAAGTATGTTTTCTAAATTTCTGAAATAAAGCCACTACTTTAGGATACTTTTAAATTTCAATCGAACCAAACAATAAATGCTTGGCTTCCCGTAAAAAAGCAAGAAGTTCCATCCAGAACTAAATGAGCCTACTTTCCTATATCAATTTTGATTTTCTAGCAAAACTCAAATTTTCTTCATTAGTTGAGATTGCAACATATGTCAAACATTGTTTTTTTAACATTTAAAAGACAATTCAAACATTAAAATACTTATCTCAAAATATTTATTCGAAGAAAAAAGAAATGATACAGAGTACATCATTTCAGATTTCTTTGTTATCAAATACAGTTTCTGAGATTGTTCCTACTTATTTCCGAAAAATTCCTACCATTAATGGAATTTGGGAACACTTTAAACAAAGCTAATTTAAACGTATGATTCTATGAGAGGCAAATTACAAGTTAGGAATAACATAATTCCCCCCCCCCCAATTTATGTGTTTGAATCTGAAGAATCTGAACATGTTAAAAGTTAAAAAATTTACAAATAAAGTAACAACACTATTATAAAGACAACATTTTTAAATTTTTTTAAAAAGTTTTGGTTGTTAGCAAAATTATATATATATATATATATATATATATATATATATATATATAAAAGGAAGTCTAGTTACACTACTTATAATTAAAGAACGGCTGAACCGATTTGCTGAAAATTGGTAGAGTGCTTAGAACCAGGAGACGGACATAGGATTAGTTTTTGTTATAGTATTGCTTATTTGGCGAAACATTTTAAATTTCAGAAAAAAAATCACTTAACTCACTAAAGGGTGGGGTTACGGTAGCGTGGCTGCATGAAGCGTTAAGCAATGAACTATACAGTTGAAGGATAATTTTGAGTTTTAAAATTAATTTTTAATCTTTTTGCGTGTTTTGGAGAATAATTTTAAATTCTAGAGAGATTCGAATAGGTCTTTGAAAGTGTGTGTACGCATTTTAGTTGATGAAAAATGAAGATTTCACATCAGGAGGGATTTAAGGGATCGTGGTTTTTTTTTTTTTTTAATTTAACGGACTTCCTTTATATTCTTAGCACGGACATCGCCGTACGGGTACTGATAGTAATATATATATATATATATATATATATATATATATATATATATATATATATATATATATATATATGTTACGGCCAAAGCCCGAAGTTCGGCCAGTTCGCGAAATGGCTGGCCAATTCGCGAATTGGCCAAGAGGTTTAGCCAAAGCCCGAAATACTTGCAATTAATATTGTATTTTCTACTTTGGCTGGCCATTTCGCAAAGTGGCCGGGAATCCTTGGCCAAAGCCCGAAATGACTATATTAGATTTAAGATTGACACATAACAACACATCTATCGCTTCCAATGTGACGTCGCGGCATGCAATTTGTAGAAACTAGAAAGGGGGTGCCCCAGGGCCGCCGAGAGCCAAATCGTGCCCCTTGTCAGTTTCATCACCAAGCCCGCCTCCCCCAATAAAAGTAGTAAAATTTATACTATAATTTGATTCTGAATCGAGCCCCTAGTTTTCGACTAGGCTGACATGTTGGCATCTCATCGGGCTTGGAGGGTGCTACCACGTCCCTGTGAAGGTCCTGCCAATTGTTACTCAAAGCTTCGACGTCGTTTTTCTAGGCTTTAGTTCTTCAACTGAGCTATGAGTATGAATTTCTCGTATTTTCTTTTCTTTATTTTTAGTTGAAATTATATGCGATAGCTAATAAGGGGTAATTCAAGTATAGTATGAGTATTCTTTGGTCATTTTGTACCCCCCTCCCCATCTTGTTGAGAAAAAGTAAGCATACGTTTATACCCCCTTCCCCTTTTGCTCATATAAGATTTTATGACATTTTGTACGTCACAAGATGATCTTTCCCCACGTTCCTTTGTTGTTGCACTGCAACTGCCTTCGTTATTTAATGCTTTCCTAAGAATTTCTGTGACCGCTCTCCTCTTGTCTAGAGAAAATTAAGCAGCCCTTTTGTCTCCCCTTTCATGTTACATAATACTTGACCAGTCACAGCTGAGATTAAACCTAAGGCCGTGTTTTTCAACCTTCAGTGTTTGTGACACAAATTTTAAATATAATTTTCATTCCGAAGCCTAAACTAATGACAAGCAAGGAATTTAATGCGTGCTATCCCTCCCTAGAATTCTATTTAAAACCCCTCTACCACCCAAATTTCCACAAAACCACATCTTAGAGAAAATCTTCAAGTCAAAAATCAGTCATGACTAAAAAATTAGCTGTAAAGTAGGTATACAAATCCAAATACAGCAACTTAATCGTCGGCAACGCAAGTTTTGGAAGTGACTTATTGCACGAATAATATAGACTTGTTTCTATTTAGAAATTAATTATATAGTCATTGTCTGATTTTTTCCCTTGAAATACATTTTGTCGGAAGCAGACGATTTTAAGATATGAGAAGCTACAAATGTTTTTTTCCCCCCTGCTTTCAGCTGTGAAAAATTGCTTATTTAAAAACGAGATAGCGAAGAGGGGAAATTTTAGCATGTTTTGCGCCGAGTCCGTGTGATTAGTCTGTACCTACAGGCTATTCACACCGTTGCTTTGATGCGATAGCCATTTCGATAATTTTTAGAGTATTTTTTATGAATTACGAACTAGTCCCGCATGACAAACCATGCCTCGCTCTAAGAATTTGAAAGAAGTTACTTGAATAAATGAAAATTCTCCCCCCTCCCATCTCTGATGCAAAATAATAATTTTCTTATACTAAAATATGTACATTCTTTAACCCCCCTCAAAAAAATGATGATAATAAATAAAAAATCGACAATTTAAAATATTTTGATAAATGAAAAATACATGAAATTGCATAAACAGCTGCCTTAAAATGTAAACTAAATGGAAATAATACTGTAGTTTTTTCATCCATACTCGTCAAGTAACCACCCTTAGCGTAACCCAATCGATTTGAGAACGAAGCGAACCCTGATCAAATAGTGATACAACCTTTCTTACGAAAGCGTTTTAACGATAATCCCGCTCTCTCGCCTTCCTCGCTGAAAAAAGATAGTAATTAAAAACACATTGTATCTAGAACAAAAGGAAAATCTTGCTCCTCCATCCCTCGTAGAAAAAAAAAGAGTTTTGGCTGAAATAAGCTACGCAATTAATATAAATGATCCTTCCCCATCCTCAAGAAGAAAAAGTTTTGAATTAAAACTAGCATTGCAAATATCGCGAGACTAAATGTAAATCAATTAAATTGCATACAATCAATTTAACCTAAAATAAATGCAGTAAAACATGCGTCAAAACGTTTGGGGGAAAAAAGAAAGAATTAAAAAAAATACCGTGGCAATAAGAACAACCTTTCCTAAATGTTAAAAAAAAAAGTAACATAAAAGTATGCTAAATTTTCTAGATTCCTTTCTCTTCCAGAAATATTGATTCAATAAAAATTCGAACTAAGGAAAAAAACAATGTTAAAAATAAATTTAAAAAAATATAACAACATTCATGTATAAAATATTAGTAAGGACATGTTGTGGGGGGATTTTCGACAAAAAGCGGCATTAAAGAAATGTCTCTTTAAATAATATTAACAACAAAACTATTTTTAATAAATATTTTTCTTAATGATCCCTTAATATTGAGGGATTTGCAAAATAATTAAAACATTTTTGAAGCGATAATTCTTGGTACAATGTGATCTAGGATCTTTAAAATTAGGTCTATGGAGCAGAAAAAGACTGGCGATCGCCCCTTAATTCCAAATTTGCCTTTGCATTCGCACACTTTACGCAACGCATTTATTGAAGATAATTCGCTCATTAGAAGAGCGCAAATGTAATCTTGATTTTCCTCTTCGTACTTTGGCCGATCGTCCATAGCCACTTCGCGAATTGGCCGGCCAAAGCCCGAAATGCAGAAAATTTCGGGCTTTGGCCGGTAAGCCTTCAGCAATGTTGGCCAGTTCGCGAATTGGCTGGCCAATTCGTGAACTGGCCGATTTCGGGCTTTGGCCGTAACATATATATAAAGAAATAAAAATGTTTCAATACAAATTATTCTTATAAAGAGTAAAATAAATAACTTTTTCTTTAGGGCAAAAAATAAAAAATCATCACATGGGATTTTTTTCTGTTTATTTTTGTTGCAAAAACTTATAAAAAAACTATATCTAAACATTTAGGAGTAAAATTAAAGAAAAGTATCAAAATAAAAGTTTACCTAAACTATAAGTTTTGCCAAAAAAAAAATCGTCTGCATCTTTTTTTTTTTTTTTTTTCAGGTGTATAACGCAGCAAATTTGAATTTTCTTCTGATTTCAGTTGCCAAAAAATACAATAAATAAACTTTTGGATGGGCATTAATATTTAAAAAAAAGTTAATTGTTATATTTTTGCCCACTTTCCCATAAAAGTAAAAGAAAGGATAAAAATCATGACAGAATTATTAATGCATCTCAAACTCGCATATTACTGAAACCAAATAATAAAAATAAAAAATAAAATATTTTAGTAAATACCAAGTTAAAAAGGAAAAAAATAGGTGGTGAGTTTTGAGATGGGGAAAAGGTGCTTGTCTATCCCTGCCCCGAATCCCCCCCCCCCCCATCTAATAATTTTTGAATTAATAATCCATGTCGAACTAACTTTTTTTTCTTCAAAGTTCTCGGCAAAGGCACTTCATTCCTTGTTTCGCTTTTTGATTTTAACAATTTTCCGTTCAATTTCGGGTCTGCACTCATTGACGTATTAAATATCTTTGCTCTTAATGACTGTCAATGCTCAACATTATGCATAGACTGCCTGTTCACCGAGTTCGTTGCTTCTTGAACTTGCCTGAATTATTGGATTGGTCACCATTTCGCTCGTGACGTTTCTCAAGTGTCAAATGTAGGTGAACTGTCTGTTATGCAGGACAGTTTGCGATACCTTTCTCTCCCCTCCCTTCCAACCCCCGCACACACATTTAGTACCTTTAGCATTAAGCAAATAATTTAATGATTTCCCAAAAGAGAAGAAGTCAAGCACTAATCAAAATGAACTTGGGATTGCAAGTGAAAAATTAGAATCCTAGGCAAACCAACTGTGTGAGTCGGTGTCATGTCATATTCCATCATGTATTGGTGGTTTGGCCTAATGTTTAGTTTCGAATACAGGTCATGCGTATAGTGATTGCCATCTGCATAATGTTTTTCTGATCTAACCTACAGGAATTCTACATTTTAAAGATGGATCTTAAAAAATAAATAAATAAAAAACAATTTATCGGTGGAAATAGTTACTCCTAAAAGCTTAAATACCAATCTGTTTGTATAGATGACTGTGAGTTCTGTGTAAAAAATCACATTGGTTTAAATACCATAATGTAAGATTTTTCGTAGTCTAAGGTCATGCATTTTTACGATTACTATTATTAGAATGAAACATTTTTTACATTCTGAAAAAAAATATATTTTTCTGGGCCTTCGTTTCAAAATAAATTTCAATTAAATGTAAAAAAATAAAGTTCAAATGACTGTCAAAAAGAATTTAAATTCGTTAAAAAATAAACAAAAATCTTTTAAACACCGGTTAAAACAGATATCCTGTAATTTAAAATTATAAATATTTTACGAGACTTTAATGGAAAAAAAAGGTATTCTTTCAAAGTCATTACCTTACATATTGATTTTTGTTTTCAATGAATGTTCATAGTATCACCTCTTCCTTTTGCATGAAAAACTAAAATTAAAATAAAAACTAAAGAAACACCGAAATTATTTGCCTGTCAAAATAACCGAGATAATCGGAAATTCATTAACCTTTTGCGCAGAAAATTATTTTTGAATGTTATTTTGCTTTAAGAAATCAATACAAAGACAATATATATATATATATTCCCCTTGGGAATTTTTTAAAAGTAATTAAATGTAAAACTAACCATTTGTATAGTATATAAAGGTTGTTTGTAAAATCATTGCTTTGTAACATTTGATTTTTAAAGTGAACTAAAATTGTTGGTACCTCGTACTTCATAACGTACTATATAATATTTTCTAACATTAAAATGTTTGACAAACAAATGGCCAAGTGTAAACTTTCGGAAGATAAGCGCAAATGTATGTGTAAAAATATTACATCCACACTAATGGATCGAGCAGTTAGTCTCATACAACTAAGTTGGCATAAAAACGGAAAAAAACTGGAATATTTTGCGAATAACCAACGTTCAACATACCATATTTCATAAAATAAATTGACAAGATTAAGAAAAAATTTTTAAGTACGTAACTTTATAATTTTGTAGCAAAGATTGTATCCTACATAGGAATTTTTCTGTAATATGATTAAGGGCTATTCCATGAAACTAGAGACATCACAGTAAAAAAAAAAAACTTCATTGTATCAGTATTTTTTTTCTTTCATATGAGGAGAAAAAGGCTGTATTTTTATAAAACTATGCAAAAAGAGTTATAAACGCATTTTTTGTAAGTTTTATAGGCAAATTGGAGCAACACTACCTCGTGCCCATGTGTCGTTGTATAAGCGACTCTAAAAGTTAATCCTTTTTTCTTTTAAGAAATTAATTGTTATGTCTACAATCTTATTTTTTATTGAAATTTAGTTTACACAGGAAGAGATTAGCTCAACAAAGAAACTTTAAACTGTTATAATTGTTTTTTAACATTTTTTTTTTTTAAACTAGGCCTCATACTAATGTAACATCTGTCACAAAATTGTATAAAAGTTTGCATTGCTTAAACAAAAACAAACCCAAATTAATAAAAAGTCATATTCTCTTCATTTATGATGATATCTTTAGTATTAATTCCTTAAATACTTAGAAATACTTGAATTTGATTATTTAAAACTTATTTAAAATATGTAACATCAGTCACACTAACATCAGTCACTTTTTTTTCGGTAATAAACCTCGAACAAATTGCACAAATGCCATTGATTGCTGCAGAAAGGCAAAAAAGGAGGCGAGATAATTAAGAAATAAAGAAAAACATGAAAATTACAAAAAGTAAAACAAAGTAGAAGCTATAAAGAGCGGATGATAAAAAATAAGTACACTATTTTTTAAAAACCTAGCATAATTACCGAAGTTAATTCAGAATGAAACTAAAGAGAGAAATTAGATGATGAAGTAGAACAAGAGTAGAAAAAATTTAAAGTATTGAAGTCCCAGGTTTTAATTATTAGCTGCATTACCCCTCTTCAAAATAATGAAACCTTGGTAAAATATGTTAGTTATTAAAAGCGCCCTTGGTTATATCTTCACAAAAGAAAACCGCAGCCGTAAAAAAATTTCCAACATGAAATTTGACAAACATATACAACTTATTCTGAATATAATACATTTGAAAAAAAAAAAGTGCTATATCATTAGATACAGAAATATTTCTAAATGTCACAGCTTCATGCAAATTTCAAAGCTATCACCATCCAACTTGCAGCCATGTTATAAAGAGTTATATTTGAGTAATGCTTTTTTTTTAATTTATAAGCTGCAGCAGGTGCTTAGCAACAACACTTTCTTTGCAGTAAAGGAGGGAATCACTTCCAGCAGAACATGTTCCAAAATTGTTGACTGCAACTGGAGAACGGGTTCTTGAAGAATATCACTAACAATTGTATCACGAGAAGTTAGATGCATTGAAATTAAAAACTAAGAGTATTTAGTGACTATCAAGATTCAAGCAGAAAGACATTGGAAATAGCCTGTCAATGTGAATGAAATTTATTATTCACATGAGAAAGGAATAAAATATTTAGCACACTAGATGTAGTAAATTCAAGAGGACTTTTTATTTTATGAAATCCTTAAAAAATATATCTTTTAAAACTTTATAAATGCACTTTTCTTGTAATTTAAATACAATTTTAAACAAAACATGAGCTAATTTCATTTTTAAGGAGAAATAATTTATAATTTCAGCAATTTATTGTAAATGTAACATCAGTCACAAAATCTTTGTATCATCAGTCACGGGTGTTAAATAATTTTTATACTCTCCGTTTTTAAGTTTTTCCAATAAAACAAAGTGTTTTCATCAAGTCTAAAATCTATACTTTAAGGGGGGAAAATCTGTTTAGATTTTACGTTATTAGTTTGAAGAGAATTTCAAATTGTATATAAGTCAATTTTCTCAATGTCTCTTCTGCGTAACATCAGTCACGTTTTTTTTTATTCCCTTAAATTTCACACAAAAAAAAATTCCTTAAGTCTGAAAACACGTGTTGGGGCAGTGATGTACCATATCATGACATTTTCGATCAATTTCAGAAGAAACAAAATTTAATTTCAAGACAGCGCTGAATCTGTAAGTTAAAAATAGACCCAAATTGTAACGTCAGTCACCGTGGACAGACCCTTAAGCATTTTGAAGTCACTGTACTGGAACTAGTTCCGGAATAGTTAAACAATCAATTTCAGAGAATATTCAATTTTGGTTAGGTTGTTTAGTAACGGCATATGAGGTTAATAAAGTACAAGCGTCCCTCGTGTAACACGGTACTTCTTCGACAGGGTTTCGATATTATACGGTACCAAATTTGCGATTATTATAACACAGTTCCGATATTACACGGTACAAAACTTGATTTTAATTACTACTCGGTTTTGATGCAACACGAATTTTAAAAGAAGGAATTTTGTTTTTATTCAATACACTGTTAAAAAATGTATGATAATCACTGTAATAAGTTTTTACTTTGCTATTATGAAACTTTTACGAAACATTGTCTGTCTTTGGTTTTTTCCCCGTATAACACTAACTTTTAAATACATACTTTTTTTTTCTTATCTGCGTTCTAAAAGCAAAAAGATGAATATTATTTTGTGTCCAATGTATTGTAAGAAAATAACACTAGGTTTAAATGTAAGCTAAATTTGGCAAACGATAAATAAAAAATGGAGTCGAAACAAAATATGAAATAAAATAATGCTATTTATTTTATTTTATATTTTGTTTTGTTGTTGTAGCTCAGACGAACTTTGTTGCTATAGTAAATCTCAGATTTTTTTTCTTATAGAATGCGTTTTGTTCTTAGTAAAGAGAGTTGATAAAGTTTTTTCTTGTTGTGCATAACAGTTTTAATTTTAGGTATATAAAATAATTAAGTTTTATTTTTTATAACACCTCTTATTTCTAAATCAGTGGGTCTTTGTATGTTCTGGTAACCAGTTTTCGATTGTATATTCTATTGTGCCGAAATTTTAGCAATTATATAATTTGCACCTTATGACTAGGTTTCGATATAACACGATACACATTCTTTGATTTACATTATTTCAAGGTCTCGTATAGCACGGTTTCGATATAACACGAAACACGGTACACATTGACATGATTTGTGATATGTACATGATTAATTAGGTTAAAAAATAAGAAAAAAGTATTTGTAAAAAAGTCTCCTATAACACGTTTTTCGATATTACACGGAACGAATTAACCGTGTTATACGAGGGATACCTGTATTTAATATTTCTGGCTAATAGAACTTTCTGATATTCCAGAAAAGAGGCAAAATATTACCAACATTAAAATATTGAGTATACATAATTTCGCATATTTTATTCATGAAATATTTTGACCATAATAAATACTTGTGTAATTGTCGCCACAACAAAACAGAACTTTTACCTAATATTTAAAAAAAAATGTATTCCGTTGAAATATACTTACATTTTAATTGAAAAGGAAAGAGCAGCCTTTTGTAACTTCAATCGCAAGTTTCGCGTAAAAGGATTATCGGGTTTCATTTGAGAATTGCTTTAAAAGCCTTTGTTGCTTTATTTTGTGTAGCTGCTCTTAACGTTCTCTATACGGCTTTATCTCTGCTGTCAAAATGTAACTTCATTTATCATTCAAGTTTTGAAGGAAACTTCATCTATCAAACCACACTGAAAAGAAAAAATTCATTACCGATTTTCACCTAAAACCATTAATGGTCTTCTTTACCATAAAATTTTCACGATTTAAATAATGTACAGAATAGAAAATTTGTTATTGAGATATTTAGCAAAATTTTCCTTAAAAGAGAAATTTTACTTAAGTAGGGAAACAGAATAATAGAAATAGGTAAAGAATAGTATTTTGGAAAGGTGTAGTATTTTAAGCTCTGTCATTATAACGTTATTTGTAAGCAAAATTTTACTATAAACTATTAAACATTATAAAAACAAATAAAAAAATATGTAAACCTTTTTTACTCGATGTCTAATTATGTGCTGCATTTTTAAATATTTTACACTAAAAACAGAACAATGTATGACGAACCACAAAGCCTTCAGATAAACTTTTTTTTTTTCAAATTTAGCAATAAAAAGCAATTAATATTTGTAGTAAAAACGAGTTTTTTAGTACTTGAATAAAATTTTTAGCAAGCATATATTTTGGAATTTACATTTTCAGTGTGGTAAAGTTGTATGTGCTGCTTTGTCGAAAAAAATTCAAAGACAAAAAGGATGAAATGTTTTTGAAGTGAAATTCAGATTAAAGTTGAAAGATGAAGTCAAAGCAGATAACAATACTGACCACTATATGAGGAAAGAGGAATCAAGTTGGCTCTTGTGATAACGAGGAGCGAGAGCGTTAAATCTGGAAGAAAATAAAAAAAAAAGTGGTAAACACATTAAAAGAAGGAAATAATTGAAAAACGCTTCAATTTCGAAAGTTTATGGCATTCTTTCACCAGCCTGTTTTTTTTTTTTTTTTTTTTTTTTTTTTTTTTTTTTTTTTTTTTTTTTTTTTGTAGGTATTATGGAAAACGTTGGCAAGCCTCTAGGAATATGAATATACTGCTAATGCTAATGATTGAACACATCTCCCACTTCACAACGAAAAGGATACTTGAAACATCTGCGTTATAGCCATTGATTTTAAACTTACTTAACATATTTTGCTTCAAAGGAGTCAAAAGTAGAAACAAACGTTTATAACAAATTTGCACGAAACACTTTTCGGCTGTTTGAAGATCAATAAACACTTTTTAAGTGTTTCCAGTAGCCGCACTAGTTTATTTGTCTTCCCAGTGCTCCACCATCGCACTTATGTAGAAGAATACATGTGTGAATGTATTGTGCTTGGACTTCGGTGTTTTCGAACTTTTTCAAGTCGTGGCTCTCTTTAAAGAATTAGATTTTTCTCGTGTTACCCTAGTTTAGTTATGGGGCCAGTTCGGGAAAAAAAACATGGAGTAAACAGAAAAAAACTCTTTTAAAAAACTTGTGGTGATTTTTTTGAAACTAAACTGTTGGAGAATAAAGATTAGTTAACATATATACGGTGTATCAGCACAGCGCTTACAGACTTTCAAGGCAGATAGAGTACACCTAGACGATAGGAAATCACATAGCAATGCAAAGTCGGAAACGCTTTCCTGACGTGATACTGACGACACAAAGCACAAGAAAGACAGGACACGATTAAGAAGAGAAAACATGTTTATTATTTTTAATGCAGCAAAAAAACTGGTAAGATTTTTGTCTGGTGTACACGATAAATGTTGCTACGTAAACCGAAGCATGAGATGTCGGTGCATGTACATACACAGTTTTTGTTACACCAGCAAGTCAGGAAAACGCCCGTCACTCACACTAACGTTCAATCTTCAATGGGCCGGAGATGTGAGGCATGCATCACGACCCGGGGTCGTAATTTCGAACATCTACTTTGATCGTTGGGTCATTAATGTTCTTTTTTCTTAGCTTTTTGATGTACTAAGTATAATAAAAATGTTTTCTTCTCTTATTCGGGCCTTGCCTTTTAATGATTGGTGTTGTCACTACCGCGCCAGGAAAGCGTTTCCGACAATGCACTGCTATGTGGTTTCCCATCGTATAGGTGTACTTTATCTGCGCTGAAAGTCTGTAAACGCTGTATTGATACACCCTGTAGAAGAGATTCTGAGAGTTCCACGTGTTTGCAAGCAATTGTGTAGGTCTCACTTTATTCGAAACTGACACTTGTGGAAAAAAAATTTCTTAAGTGGTCTTACACTTTCCTCTCCAGAACGAATGTCTATCTTCCTTCGAATTTCACCTTCCGTGTTATTCTCGATGAGCAGTTTTGGTGTTTCCATTTTCCATATAAATACTCTGTGATAAATTTGAACAACTAAGTCTTTCTTTCTTCATATAGGTTGTTTCTCTGCCAAACAACTAAGTTTTTAATTCTTCCTGTATCTATCGGAGGAATGAATTTTGATGTAAATGACACTTTATGTGTATTTCACACAAATTCAGTGCATAATTTAAATTTTTTTTTGAGTTCTTTTTTAATGATTTTGGGATTACATTTGGAGGACTTAGAAAATCCCAAGCAAACTACGCGTCAAATATTATGTATCACTGGTGTAGAACTTCTTAAGCTTCTAATCTGATTGCGTATAGTGCGACATCAGCCTGATGGTGAAGTAAGTGGGGTATTTCTCTTTACCTCATAGTCTCTAAAATTATTAGATAAGCTGGAAAAGAAGGAAGCATGATCTCACTTAATAAATCTTATCAGTTATCCTGAAATAAAGCCCTTTGAAACTACTTATAACTAAACAGTTAATAAAAAGTGCAGTCAACTCTCGATAACTCGAAGTCCCGAGTTATCAAGGTATTAGCTAAAACATTTGAGATATTTGTAACTCGAGCTGAATAAAAATCCTGACACTTGATTCTGAGGAACTTGGGACCCAATGAAAACTTCGAGATAAAGGAATATTCGAGTTAAAAGGCTTTGGTTTTCCAAGACTCAGTTACAATTGCATCAAACCAATATCCATTTATACGAAGAAATCTTTTTTTTTCTACTAATAAAGTGCTATATAAATAATAAATTCTTTGTGATGAAACGTATGTAAATTTAAATGTCAAGCTGAATTTAATGCACGAGTTAACTAATTACATATTTTTCGATTTTATTGGATGTCATTTTATCCATATAGTCACATATTTTTGCCGTTATAGAAGAATTCCTTGTAACCCCAAAACTGGCGTCTGCATTTTTCTCTCATTTCTTCTCGATTTTGCTGTTAATAATAAAGTACTAGATTAAACAGAAACTTAATGTTTCTAAAAATTGCGAAATGCTTTAAACTTTTGAAGAACGTTTCAAAACCTAATCTCTTTCACTTCCTTTAAAGGAAGTTAATTATATTCTCATCAAATATTAATGAATTTCCGATTGTCTCTTGATTTACAAACATTAACGTTTCCTCAGTAAAAGGTTAAAAGTTGAATTATACTTGATTTTTGTTAACGTCAATAATCAACTAATTTTGTAAAATAATAAATATTTCCATATTTAATAAATAAATAAAGCGTTTTTAAAAGGAAAACTAGCTTTTTTAAGTTTTGTAACTTTTTATTTAGCATGTACTCACTTACACAGCCATTACACCAATACTAGGGGGTTCTGCCACCTTCTAGCTTCGCTCACACACCCCTCCAGTACGAACATTGTAGTAGGAGTGCAGTTAGTTTTCTATACTTAAGATGAAGTAATTACCACAGTTCATTTTTTTTAAATCCCTCCTGTAATTATCGATGCAAGGGGCATGATATCAGCAGAAATAAATTTTTTCGCTGCTAAAGCAACTAAGTTAGGCGAATGAGCATACTCACTGCCACGGTTCTCAGTGTCCAAGGTTGTTATATCTACGTTGATTCTTGCCAATTTCACTGCCGAGGATGTTGAAGAAACGGTAAAGATATTTTGTAATATTTGTGTTATGTAATTTGTGGATTTTACATCAGCAGCAAAACCTATGACATCGGCAAAAATCTGTTTTGGACGCCAAAACTTAAAGCAATATCAATTTTAGTAAACACGTTTGAATTACTGTCCAACCACGGATTGCATGGAATTTTCAAATGTCCAGATAAGACGAAACTATGTGAATAAGGGGGAAAAGTAAAAATTTGATGCGTTTATTCCGCTCATTTGAATGAGACTCTGTTTCTGCAAAAGCTGACATGGGTAAAAAATAATAGATTCGTCCATTTCCGACTGTAAAACGGGTGTTTGTCTTTCCATACAATCCGTGGTCAGACAGTATAGATGGAGCAAACCTGACCTGGTAGCATTGAGAAGGCTACGCAGGTTTTAATTACACCATTACGACGCCGCCAAGTTAAGTTTGTCTCAACTTTAGTTATATAAATGCCAATGGTACTTAAAGTATACAAATAGTAAAGTATTTTAAGCGAAAAGACATCTGTGAGAGATGCCAGAAATAATGCTTCTGCGTTCTCTGTGCAAATGAGAATCATTCAAGAAATTACAAAAGTAAACGAATCTTCACTATCCATTGATATAATGGGAACAATAATGTACAAAATGTTCACATTCTGTTCCAAATCGAGCTCATTTCAAAAATGCAGAAAACCAATCAGAGCATTGAAAGAGTTAACAAGATTTTTTGAGAAGTAAATTGAAACGCGTCAATTTATTTGGATGAGAAAAATAAGTTCCATTTGTGACAATGAATTGCATAGGGTAAAATTTTGAAATCAGATTGGATATTTTTTTCGCTCACAAACTCTGCTATTCCAATTTTTCCTTATTCCTCAAATAAGCGCCATACAGAAATGGTCCATCATCACAAGAATGAAAATTGAACAGAACTAGAAAGATTTTCTCAGGTTGTATTAAGAGAAAAATTTATTCTGAAATACTTTTTGCTTCTCTTATAAAATTGCTAAGAAGAAGCAGCTTAATGTTGACGCATAAGAATGTGAGAGTGGCATAGAAAGTTTTTTAACGACTGTTCATGTATTTTCGCTATATTACCAATTGCCAGCTCGTTGTATTTATTTACGCACCATGCATGGAAATAGCTGCAAATTTTCCAAAATTTTTAAGAAAATCATATGTTCAAGAGTTAAAAAAATAGGTCTATAAGATATATAATGACTATATAAATATACATTTCTTATTTTTTGAATGTTCAGCTCAATTTTTTTTTCGGGTAATATACAGTGCATCCAAAGAAACCTTGAGAGATTTTAAAAATTCATATGAAAGCAACAAAATGTCGTATCAATATGCAGTTTGCAACATAATACTTCACAGATTCAAGAAATTATTTATGACATCGAAAAAAGGGAAAAAAAGATAAAGTGTAATTACAAGAAGAAATTTACACTGACGGCTGTATCGTCAGAGTAAAAAAAAAAAAAACCAATTTATCACTTTGTCGTTACAGTGAATACTTATAGCTATTTTTTTGTTTATGTTTACTTTTTTTACGATGTCATAAAAAAATTCCTGAACCTGTGAAATATTATGGTGAAAACCACATATTGCTACGACAATTTGTTGCTCTTTTTTTTCGTGTGTCAAGGACTTTTCGGACACACTGTATATTAGAAGCAAGACGGATAAAACAATTTTGATAAACATTTTTTACTGTACCTATGTCGATATAGATACATCACTCTCGCCTTATTACCTTCATTTTTAAGAAATATAATCCAGCAAATTTTTGCAGGGAGATAATAGCCGTTGATGAAGCCCTTGGTTCTTTTTTCTGTTCTCAATGAAAACAAAAATTAGGCAGTGTCTGATAGCTCAAGTGCAATACAGTACTTGTCCAATTGGCAAAGTGTGAGAGATAAAGTCGGAAATTCAATACTCAACAAGTCGAAACGGCTTACCATACCGCATCAGATTTGTCTGCAGTGGATCTCTTTCCATGTCGTTCTCGAGGGAAATGAGATTGCGGACACTTTGGCCCTGGCTGGTGCTTGTGAGGCCTCTGTGCACCCCTCACCTTTTTGGAGAGATTCTCTCAAGAATAAAACACAATAATAAGATCCCCCCCTCCCAGAGCATCATTAGTAGTTTTCTCGTCTTAGAGGATCCCTAGCTCTCGGTTTTGATACCACCGGGATCAAATTATTCCTGTCCGCTTTTGTAGTGGCGACCTTAAATCAATGACATTTTCTGAGAGATTCAAGAGCTTGTAAATTTGTACCAACTTTTTTTTCTGATCAGGCTTCACTTGAACGTATTCTCGCGTGCCTGGCGCTCTTCATACAGGATTTAGCTGACAATCCTCTGACGGTGTTGGATTTTTTGAGGGTGTACGATGTCATTGACTTGGTCTAGCACGACTTGCTAACGGGGGGTTGCAACCATCCATTTCATCCATCAAATGGTTAGTATTATTCAGTTACTTTATTAAAATTACACAAAGTTCGGTCAATGAGTAAAAAGTACAAGCTATAATTTGAATAGCGAATCAAAATTGTAAGGACTTTACATTCAACACATAATTTGTATTTGTTTCACATTCTTTAAACTTAAACAAAAATTGCAATTTCTTTTTTCTATTCACGAAAAATATTAATGTTCAATGTCAACTTTTGATACAATTTTATTATACATTTAAAAGTTCTAAAATGACTCTATTAGCAAGATAGTACACTCAGTTGACGCAATTTTATTAGTTTTCGCTAAATTGATACTGAGAACACCATTTCTTCCAAACTATCTTAAACTCATTTCCTTTAATTATTAATACAAATTGAATTATCAAGGTAAAAATACTCAAATCGGTGTATAAAATATGTCATTAATTTGGGCAATGGCGAAAACAACATTTATTTTTACAAATATATTTACACGTACTTTATTCAAGCATTGCCGGTTACATCTACCCGCGTCAATTGAAATAATTTTTATATTAAACACAATTAAACACTTTCCATTCAAATAAAATTTCTAAAATTTCCCTATCAAAATATGAATAATACCTAGATAATTTAATATAATGAACAATATATAAACTATACTTCTACTTTTGTTTAACAGAAAAATACGATGGTCAAAGATGGGGGACTTTCTTAGGTGTACAGTACATCTGTAGGAAAAAACGTTTAAAGTTTACCAATGTTCGAATATTAGCACAAATATTTATAAGTTTTAGCTTATACTATTTACAATATGCGTCATATTTTGAAAAATTGTTCCAGCTTAAAAAAAAAGGTCTCATAAGTTTTAACAGGGCGAGGATAAGTTGAATTTTTCCTTTGCGTGAGTATTGATATTATCATTACTTTAAATAGTATATATATTCCATTTCACATCTAATACTATTCTGGTATGAAATATCGAATCGTTTGCCCAATATCTATTGTGAAAAAATTAGACATTTGGAAAAATTTGAATGTTATTTTCATTATTCTAAACTCGTTTCGCAAAATCAAACAGCAATACCGTAAATGTGAACAGTATTGGTACGAAATAAAATAGAACATGAAAGAAGATATATTTCGATGCATTACGATAACTTTGCTGCCATCTGATAACATCTTTTTAAAGAAAACTTTAATGGAGTAAGTTCTGAAAAATTGTTTTTCTATCCATTGCTTTTTACTTTCTTCTATATCTAATATATAGAAGAAAGTATTGGATTCGTGCAAATTTTCGAATTTCGAATTTTGACGGATTCGAACGTTTTGAGGTGTGCTGAGTCCATTTCGACTATTTTTGGAAAATGTCTGTCTGTGTGTGTGTGTGTGTGTCCGTGTGTGTGTCACGACTGTGTGTGACCAGTTTTTTTGTGGCCGCTCTGCAGCAAAAACTACCGCATGAAATCGAACGAAATTTGGTACACATATGTGCCCCTATGTGAACTTGTACCCATTGGTCTTTGGCGCGGATTCCTCCAAGGGGGGGGGTGGAGCAATGGGACGTTTTTTGAGTTACGCGTGCTTGCTATTCCTCAGGAAGTAACTGGCGGAATCAAACAAAATTCGGTCCATATGTTGCCATTAACAGGAACAGGTGCTGATTCAATTTTGGTGCCAATAACTCAAACGGGGGTTGAGCTATAGAACGTTTTTCGTCGTCAATCGTGACTGCTGTATCTCAAGAAATAATGGACGGAATCAGAGAAAAATTTATCGACAAGTAGCCCCTAGAGGCTATAAGTGCTGACTCTATTTTGGTGTCAATAGCTGAAAAGGGGGTGGCACAATTGAACGTTCTTTTTTTTTTTTTTGATTGTGAGTTCCGTATCTCAAGAAGTAATGCTACCTTCTGAATGAAATTTGGAATAAATGTCAATCCATATGTAAACAGGTGTTGGTTCAATTTTGGCGCCAACTGCTCCATGGCGGGGATTGGCTTTTTTTGGTGTGAATAAAAATAGCTTTATAAATGCAACAATAAGAAAGATAAAATTTAATAGACTGTCGTCTGCGTATTTCGCGTGATTTTAACTGTTGGAAAATAACCAGAAAATCGCGATGATTTAAAATTTTTAACTGTTGCCATCTTGCGTTTGTTAACAAATAAAATACTCGTATTTAATTCAAGCAAGGCTTTTAAAATAACTTTCAATTTTCGCTCTTTGCTTTGCTTTTGTAATAACTCAGACATTGGGATGGTCGTCAAGTTTTTGCATGTGTAATTTTGATTTTGTTGGGAATATTGCTTCCTCGTCAAGCATGGGGAGGGATCAGAAAAAAAAGAAGAAAAATTTAGAAGAAAGATTCGTGATGGCCACAACATACTAGTTTTTTTTTAATGTATTTTCCAAGAAATAATTCTTGAGAAGCTTATACTTAATCTGAAAATGTGAAAAGCATATAAAGCTCTGTAAATGAAACTGCGTATCCATTAAATAATTTTAAAAAGTCAAAAACCTTGAAGCAATTTAAAACTCCTTTATTCTTTTCTCGGCAAATAAATGGCATATGATTTTTTTTTTTTTTTTTTTGAATAACAGTTAACTTTCAGAGCATTTTACTGCATCAAAGGTTGCGTAGTTAAAAAACTGTATTTTGAGCATTAATTTGGACATTTATTTTATATTATGCAATTTTTATTTTATCATACAAATGAGTTGAGTAAATATTTCAATTTTTAACCGTATGTCTGTTTTTAAAAACTGCCAAACGCAAGCATTGATTAGAGTAAAAAATAAACCATCAGTTTAATTAATAAAGAAAGGACTACATTCCACTAATCAGAGAAATGTCATGCTACCCGCCTTGTTATTTAACGAAGCAGGTTTGGGATTGTAATTAAAATAAATTGTGAGAACCAGTCTAGAGGATCAGCAGCCGCTGGACATCTTGACAGGATGATGTGAACTAGCGTTACCCGTTTGCTCTGTACCACTTTACAAAATAAACACCGAACAAATGATATTTACGGAAGACACTGCACGTTTATAAAAGAAGTGCAATGAAAAGTTTACTTTTAAACCAGCTGCTGACTAACCCACCGTTATATTTACTCCATCTGGTAAGGAATGTATAAACAGACTAAACCTTCAATAATTTTCTTGTTTCCCTTGTCATTGGGAATTTACGGTCAACGTAAATAGGCCCACTTTAGGAAAATAGACAGATTTTAACAGCAGTTCAATCTGAACAGAAAGGAAAACCCTTGGACTAGACATACCACATGCGGATCAGAGTTATTATGTTGAGAATAGGACTTAGACAATCATTGAAAGTAAAAACAGTGTATGTTCAGTTTAGTGATGGCTGTGTATATTCAGTCTCTATAAGAGAAGCTAAGGAAATAAAACGATGCCTCACACTCAATCATACAGAGCGGGGGAAGACCCTAGTGCACTACCTATGCATTGTCAGAAAGTAAAAGTTACGCTATTTATACATTACTAAAGTCCAAAAAATCACCATCTTAATGTTTCCAAATTGGGACAGAAACGTCATGATGTTATAGGCGATATTCTAATTAATATGTAAAGGCCTTTACAGGCCTTTACAAATAATAGCTTAATTATTAGTAAAGATTTTTGTTTCTGTTATTCATACGAACTTTTCAAAAGCGATTTGTCAGTTATCCGTGTTCAAAATTTATTGCATTTTTAATTCATAAGTTGAAATTTGATTATTTTTAAAATAAATCTGTGTTATATAATGGTTGAATATGTTAGTTTTGTATATTTTCAGAAAATGAATTCAGCTCGCATGGCTATTACTAATTTTTAGTGTGACCATATTTAAGCAAATGTGATCTAACTGATCAAAAAAGGGTATGATAGAAAAATTATATAAATCATAGTTGAAAATCAATAAAGATTTCACGGCAGTAAAAGTGCAATTTCTAAGTTCTCACATCGTAAGAGTTAGTTTTCTCCATAAACTAGAATTACAACAGAACAGCTCACCAAATCCAAATGTAAGGAAAAAAACCTAAACCATGCTCTAAACGATCTGAACATTGAAAGAATTTAAAGCAGGTTAATTTATTTATTTTTTTTATTTTATGCCTAATGTATTAATTCAAGAACTGAAATTTAATGTAATCGTGATTTTTTCCTGAAACATAAAAGAGTACTAATGGACTTTTAAGTTAAGCAAACTAACAATGAGTAAATGAGACATTTCGCGTGCTGCAAATTAAAAATGATGCGTGTGAAGAAAATAATAAATGACAAATTAGTGAAATTTACAAAAACAATAAACTTTATTTAAAGTTAACCAAGTATTAAATCTGCAATTACTTTTTTAAACTCAATTAAAAGGCTGATATGTATTTAGTAGAAAATGAAAGTCGCAACCCTTTCTTTATCATTTGATTAACAGGAGATTATCCGTTTATCTTAATTGCTTAGCGTACCATTAAAAGAGACAATTACTGCCGACAAAGAAAAAAGTATTTACAGAACTTTAAGTTAATGCCACATATATCTTAATACGTTCGGTAAAAATTTTGCTAATAAATTTGATATTCTCATTAGTATCATGTTTGTTTAATGTGAAAACAAAAATGCTTCAATTTACGAATTTACATTTAAAGAGTTAAACTACTTTTTTAATGTTTGAATACAAACTCGCCACATACTAGATGCAGTGTGAAGTTAAACTTAATGCATCTAAAATGTAATTTCGACGCAAACGATGTCATGCCTAAACAATACTAGGAAAAACAAAAGTACATATATTAGTGGGATCATTCGTATTACCTATTAAAAATATTGATTATACTTGCAAATTCTATTTTAAATTCAGACTATGTTGTAGTTAAAAATAATAATAAATAAATAAATACCTTTGTGCAGAGAAGCAAAAGGAAACAACCAAATTGCAAAATGTTATAAGTTTTTGATCTGGCATAAAAAAAGAAAAAATAATGCTTTAAGCATTCAAACTTTAAAACGAATTTCAAATAATTCTTTCATCTAAGAAGATTTTGTATAAAAAAGTTTGTGATTTGAATATTAACGATCATTTTACCTTCTATAAAACCCTTTTCAAACTAATGACATAGTGTCTTAAAATGCAAAAGATGTGTAAGTAATTTTACTAATATATACATTATTTTACTGGGGAAAATTGAACGCTATAATGGGGTGGTTTCCTTCAGTTAAACGTACTTTTTTTAGTCATTGAAATGGATAGAATGAGCAAAAAAGTAACATGAACCCAGAAAATACTTTCATTTTCCCAACCGTTTTTTTTAATTATTTTTTTTTAAATGTCTGATTTTTCAAACAAGGCGTGGTCTTGATGACGTCACAAATGATGCACTTCGCCGCATCTTTCTACTACGTTTCCACATAATGATAATCAAGCAGAGAATTCAAATTGCTCTCTACGCTTGCTACCAACCATATCGTTGCCAATACACGTGAGTAAAGATATGAATTAAATATTTTGCTCTGTGAATGGCAACATAGAATGGCATTTCATCATTTGTGATGTCATCGGAAAGAAATGTAAACAATAAAAGCGCTCCGATTTAAGTAGTTTTTTAAAAATATTAAACGTGAACAAATTTATTAAAAATGGTCAGATCCTATGTTTTTAAGCATGCTCATTCAGAAAAAAAAAATACTTTTAAAATTTTGGAAACGACCCCATTGTAGAAGTAGTGCTTAGAATTCGTCAAAGCATATCATTTTAGAAAGACAATCTCACGTTAATTTCAATCAAGTTACAACATTCCTAGTCAGTTCTTCCTCCCTTTAAAACCCTGTTTACTTTAAAAACAATGTATAATATGGAATATGGCTACAAGAAGGGAGGAGTCATGGTGCAGAGGTTCATGGCCATTGAAATAGTTTGGAGGTTAGTTTTAGACGGATTTGGGTCGCATTTCGGAGGGTCCTTTCTTGGGAGCTCCGTAGCATTTACGAGGGTACATCATCGCTCTTGGTGGAGACGGGTACTCTTAGTTAAACATGATGAATGTTAGGATTAAGTGATTTTAGAAGAAAGGTGTAGGGAGGGTGGCTCAAAGAAGTTAGGTTTTCGAAGAACGCTCGAAAATTCTAGTTTTTGAATTTTAATAGCAACAATTTTTGTTTTTTCATATCAGGGTTCTTAAACTTCAAAATAAAAAGTGATTTTTGTATTATTTCAAACCCAATATTTATTGATTACCAAACTTAACAGACATGTGAAGAACCCGCTTTGCCGTACCTTTGAGCCCAAAGCGGGTAAGTTTAACTAATTGTGGTAACATTGTCCAATCAAATATGAAGTTATAAACGATTAAAATATATGACAAGCTACCCGCCATTATATAACAAAATATAAAACAGTTGTACTTATCCAATTTAAAGTCAGTACATTTGTTTGTAAAACATAAAGAAATAACTGAGTTAATTAATAGACTAATTAATTGCTATCCTAAAAAATAACTTTTTAAAGTTATACTTATCCTACTGAAAGAGAAAATCTAAGTCAGCACACGAGTCAAGAAATTTTAAATAAATATATGATTAAATCCTATATCCGTTTTGCCTAAAGGCACGTTTTTTATTTCAATAATTATAACCTTGAATCAATAACTTAAAAAAAACGGAATGACCATCGAAGTTCATAGGTGGATAGTGTCAGAATAAGTTAATGTTATTGAAAATAAAAAAATAAGCTGATATTCAACTAATCACAAGTTACAAAACTTTATTTATTTTTTTAATGTATCTTTTTTTTATTTTTAAGCCTGGTTGCGCCATGCCGCTTCACTGCTGCTTTGCTGGGACTGATAATAACACGGGGGTGTTCGGGTAAACACGACATACGTATTCATCGCCGCTAACACACCATGGGGGGACATAGGAAGGCCTACGCGCTTTGTGTCACCATCCCCTATATTATACCTGAGCTCATGACAACGTTACCTCATCTTACTAAAATAGTTCTTAAATATTATCTAAACTGAGTCCAGTTTGTAGCTGATAATGAAGCAGTAGTCTTGTGGTATGTGCAAACGCATGAACACTTCAGAGCATTATCAAGAGGTGTTCAGGTTTTAAAACTTTGTGTAAGCAAATAAACTACTACTTTTATTACACGCTTTGTGTAAGCAAATAAACTACTACTTTTATTAAACGAAGTACTGCCAGTAATGAAATTTTGAATTCATCTTTTCTAACTGTTAAAATCCAAAATAAAAATTATGCAATTATTTTATCATTCAGTGACGATTTCACAGCTTTGGGGATTCATCACATTGTAATTTAGGGATCCCTTATTCCATCACTTTTTAAAATAAGAGTTTCATAACAGGTATTATGATACTCTTCGGAGTCCTTATGTCGTGGAGGTCCATCGCAATTGCGATATTTGTGATTTGATAAATCCGCAACTGCAGCTATTTACATCTAACACAGTCTATTGTCCTAATGTATGACCATTTTAATTTCCTTGACGCTTACTACCTTCCCCCTCCCCTTATTACTTTTTTAGAGCAAGTTTGTTGGAAAATTTGGTATATAACGAGTGTTAATTCGACACGATATTGATGAACGACAGACAATAGAGTAGGTTTTGTAGTGCTAAGAAATAAACTTATAGTCCATACAAATAGTCATTGCAATAACTTTAAACATTTAAAATACACAAAAGCTTTCTTTCAGTTAAGGAGGTTTAGTCAGGATTAAGTCAATCGTTGATTTAAATATAGACATTGTTAGAGGAAATCAAATGCTGCAAAAGCTGTCAAACGCTTGGTTACGCTTCATAAAGGATCCCTTTTCGAAAGAATGATGCTTTAAAATATATTTGAAAAAAAAAAAAATAACGCAGATGTATTTTGAGAGTTTAGGAGTTGTATTAATTCAAGAGCAGTAATTAAATGGGGCGTGTTTCGCTAAGAAGCTGTATCTGCATTTCTTTTCTTTTTTTTTTTTTTTTTTGATCAATAAGCAGAACAAATGGCAAAAGTAAATAACGCGTTAAAAGCATTTTTTAAAATTATTGTTTCAGCAATCAGATGTGCATTTTTCCTTTTATTTATTTATTTATTTTTATTTTTTTCAAAATATTCAACAATCATATTTTAAAAAGTAAATAAATTCTGCAATTTATTTCTTGTCTTGAAATGCTTATAAAACTATAATACTTATAATCAATTCATGACACCTACTTCGAAATTTAAAATACGCAGTCAACTGCACCATTCCTTTCTTCCAAATGCGTAATATAATGCCCTCAAATGTAACACATATCATCCAATGTTTCCATTTATTTAAGTTCTCAAATTTCTTCGCCGCCTTGAAGCAATGTATTTCTTCTTCAGAAAGAAAAAGCATCGAACCATTCTCCCGCAATGAGCTCAAATGAGCACTTCTTCCCTCAATCTTCACTCATTGAGTGCTCTCAGCGGGACATCCACAATTACTTATGGTAATGACTGAGAAGTACTTATTTGAAGAAAAGTGATCCGTGATTTTATGTGGCCGAGGGGTTCAATAAACAGATAACATTTCTTATCGGCTAAATTCTTTGTTTCGAAAAGCTTATTTAACTTAAAGGAGTTGTGTTACAAATATTTTCAAAGAGATGACTATTGGTTTCTTGAAATGAGAAGTAAAAAGATGCTATTTGATCCTAGTTAAGTTTTGCATTTAAAAAGAACCCAAAACATTTTTTGATATTTCTGCTTTAGGTTAATAATATGAATGATTTTTTTCGGAACTTATTAATAATAAATATCCAAGCTAGGATCAAAAACTATCATTTCTTACTTATGTACAATTGAAAAATACAAAAGAAAACTTCTTTCAACAAACAAATAATGATCACTATCAGCTATCAGTAATTGTAATCGATGAAAAAGTAAGTTTTCTTTTTTATCAACTGTTTTGAATAAGGATTATATTTAAAGAAACACCCTAATGAAGTATTTTAAGAAAATAATTAGCAACAATCTTATCTGAATAAATAAGCAATTATCGTTCTGCAACACGCAAGACAGAAGCGATTCATTAAATCTTTGCAATGATTGAACCTTTCTTTTAAACGTAATTTATTATTTTAACCTACAAGAAGACCTCCCCCTCCTCTCCAGTCGTATCAATCGCCAACCATTATTTGCCACCTGTGATTTATCAATGTCAGCCGCGGCGGTTGAAAATTTATAATTTTAATGTTTCTACCCTGGATGTCCGGAGAACATAATGGCGTGTCAGGTTCATTCTAAGGTATGGATGTCCCTTTTTTTCTGGTTTTTTAAGGATTAGAGGGGTGAGACGAGGCGAAATTACTTCCAATGGATGCCCTGTATCCAACAGTACCAGTACTGACCGGGTAGACATTGCCAGTCCGTTGGTGATAAAGTACAGTCACATACACAGGCATCACCCCAGAGGGCCCCCTGCTTCTATTACTCAAGGACTAACCAGATGGGAGTCTCTTCGGTAGAACACACTCACAGACAGATGTGCACATGTTTTAATAGTACAGATTAAGAAAAAAGAAGTTTCATTTTCCTTACCGAGGAACCACACGAAAAGTGTAACAAGGAAAATGTTTCAAAAAGTAGCAATTGAAAGAGTATAGTGAAACCCTCTTCCTTTCGTGATTGAAGTATAAGTTCTTTAAGTCAGGAGACATTAAAAAAAAAAAAAGTCAGAAATTGAGAATGAAGGATACTGAAATTATTGATTAAAATGTTGATGATTTTGAATGTTAACGATGCCACAGCGGTTGTTTAAGTGTCGACTTCTAGCTAAATTTGGTAACTTTTTTAAGAATGCCTCTCAACTTAAAGACCTTGTTTTTCGATAATAGATTCGAGGGAAAATGATTTTTGCACCAAAAGCTTGTTTCACAGTGCTCTTTAAATTACAACTTATGTTTTTTTTAAAAGATATTATCACTCAAAATTGAAATTAATTTGTTAGTATGAAACGTTGTATTAAATGTAACGGATATTTTTTTTGTTGCGGTAACCTAACCTGCCAGCATTGGAAGGGATGAGCAGATCCTTATCCCATCATTACTATGCTGCCAGATTATGTTTGCCCCAACTAAAGGATTAGTTTTCATTTTAAATTACGTGCAACCTTATTGTATTGCAGTATCACAAATTATTTTATTGCGTACTCATGCACGCAAACACTCACAACAAAGTATTCTTTTCAATCAAGGTTTTGCGTATACGTCACATAAACATGTGCGTATTTGGTGTATCCGTGCCTGAGTTTGACATACATGTATAAAATAGGCTCAAAATAAAAATTTGTTTTTTCAAACTATTTTCTATAGTTATATTTGGAAACATTGATTATCTAGACGCATTTTTCTTGAAAAAAGAAACGTTAATTAAAATTTTAACTTTATTTTTTTATTCACAAAGTATCTTAATAATTAATGTCTTTCATAAGAATTTTTTTTCTTTAAATAATTCAGCTCATGGGAACTGAAAATTAGAAGTTTTTTCCTATCCTAAAAAAAATCTTATTATACAGTCATTTCAATCAAGGAATTGCAAAAAAGGCAGAGACATAATTATTTCCGGTTTCACGAATTTCAAAGATAGTTTTTCATATTGAAGGCTATTTTTTCTACATTGATGAACTATGCAAGATTGGAGAAAAAAGAACAAAAGCGAAAGATGGAGAGAACATTCGACTAAACTAAGAGATAAAAATAATATGTTGTTTAAAAATGTGGGAAAAAAGATTATTTTCCAACGTTTTTTGGGTCTCTAAATTAGAATCTTTATATAACTATCTTGTCAGATGGATAATGGTTAAAAACTCTGAGAAAGCAGTTTGATAGAATCTATTATGTAAGAAAATATGCAGGATTTAGTTTTGAGTTAGTATTTCTTTTCTCCTTTCTTAATAATAACTTTCGCCACATTAAAAAATCATTATGAAAAGTACAAAACTAAATAACTTTGCGACAATTTATGTAGTTTTCCAGTTGTAAAAATTCGATTCTATCTATAACGGGGACGTTTCTATATATAACATATATATATATATATGTGTGTGTGTGTGTGTGTGTATACAAAGAGAGAGAGAAGAACAGATAGACAAACTGACGGACAGATAGATAGATACTAGGATGGGCCGAAACAAGGCAAAAAAAAATTTTTTCGAAATCAATTTTTGGATAGCGCGCAAAAGTTGCGTAGTGAGCTAGTTAGCACTCACAAAAAATTTCTTGGATATTAAAAAATATCTAGCCGGCGCTATTTGACACTGAAAAACCGAAAAAAAAAGAGAAAAATGAATTTTTGTCGATTTTTTTTTTTTTTTTAACTAAATTCCAAATATTTTGCTGGAATGCACCGAAAATGTTATATAATGAGCCAGTTCGAGCCCATAAAATGTTTCATTGATTTTAATGAGCATTTAACCGCCGCTTTTCGACATCAAAAATTTGAAAAAAAAATGAAAAAATATTGAATTTCAGTAAAAAAACCAATGTGAAAATCATTTTTCAAAATTAAATCAGAGACTAATTAATTAAATAGCACTATTAATCATAGTAATTATTATCACGCAATAGTATCATATATTTTCTAAAATTACATATACAGATAATAAAATTTTGAATAAGAAATCTTCAAATTTGATTTATAATACCTCATGCATAATGAATATTATTTTTTGGAATAATATTGTCCCTTGTTATCAAATGATGGAAGTTCTTTCCTAGCTTGAAGTTTGGCACGAATGTATCCATCTCGTGCAGTTTCACCACGAACTTTTATTGCAGCTTCGGTTATTAGATTCATACAACGTTCCACGACAGCGAAATTTCTCGAAAGTGAACTCTGTAGGCTGTTCTTTGCACATTTCCTTCAATTGTTGGTCTTTTAGATGCATTGTAGGAGGTGGCTCTGTTACAACACAGTTTGCCCAATCAACTAAATCAACATAATCAACTGTTTCAAAATTAAGTTTAGGACGCTTAAAAAATCGTACACCATCCGAGCTCTTCGTCTTCTTATTTCTAGAGTTCAGAATGCGCCTAACAACTAATTCCGGAATGTATTTTCTTGAGTCAAACAACATTGTCAACAGTAGCTGTTCCGGATGAGCGAAATATGCACTATTTGAGAGAACTTTGAAAATTATCTCCTTAACGTTGTCTGGAAAGTGCCTTGCAAGAGAAATAATTTTCCAAAACTGTTGGGCACCATACTGGCAGTTCGGTTTCATTTTTATTTCAAACTACATTGGAGCATAAACTAACATTACATACTTTACAAGCATTGTAAGATTTTCTGATGGAGTTGGAGTGCCTATATACAAGCGTAACAAACGGTTTGCAGTTGTCAGTCATCGCGTATGACTGAGTTTGCCTGAGCTACTGTCAGCCACGCTAGAAGGACATCTACCATATTTTACGGCAAGACAGATTTTATACAAATATTGTTGTTCAGTACTTAAATTTTTTATATCTTCCACGTCCAAAACCAGAAGATTGCAGTCAATTTTATCAAATTTGACCACCGGATTTTTTTCACAATCTCTAAGAAGTTGTCCGATAGCTCCAGAATATGAATGTGGCCCCTTTGTGCAACCGTCCTATTCCGTAATAAGATGCCTCAGTGGCAACTCATTAGTATGCAGCAGACATATGTTCCACTGTAAAGGTCTTTTGAGATATTTCTTAAGTAAACGAATTACTCCACCTTTCCATCCCGTATTTACATTTGCTCCATCACATCCAATAACCGATAAGTTAAGCAAGCTCATATTATACTTTTTTACAAAGCCTATAATACCTTGCGAAATTTCTTTTGCACTGTTACCAACTGTTAGTGATAAATGACCGATGTACTTGCTACCTGGTTCTTCTATCAGTGCTACATGTGCTTCAGATGCTAATTTTTGATGGCCAGATGTCTTTTGAAGGGTGTCATCTTTGCGGCCGTCAAAATACAAACTCTTTATTAGCTGCCTTTTAACTGCTCTTAAATCCCTTTCTCTTAGCTCGCTCCTTTTTTTATCGACTTCCCTCCTTACTTCGTTTTTATCGACTATATATTTTTGTTTTGTTTAGGAGAAACTAAGTTGAAACCATCGAGAACTGCTGTAGCAATTTTAGCCACTGATCTATTTGAAGCGCCAGTTAGATCTGCTGCTAAAGCTGTATGAGGCATAGAAAGTCTTGACTTTTCGTGGTTGATGGCGAATCAGATCGCTTACGTTTTCTTGAAAGCGTATAATTCAATTTAAAATCGTCATCTGTATTTTCTGTGCTTTTTCTTGATTCAAGCTTTGTTTCAGGTTCATTCAAAGTAATATGACTTTCCTTAACCCTCAATCCATTTTTTAATACTCAAGGGCTATATTTGTCAAACATATATAAAATAGTTATAAAATAATCTTAGGAATAATAGAAGCAGTTGAGCGCCGTTTATTATCCAGGAGAAACAATTGGAACCGAAGATTAAAAAATTAGCATCTTATGTAACTATTTTTTGTTTGAGTGTGTGCATTTTTTAATTGGCGTACAAATGCCGCATAAAACTGATTGAATTTTCACTGTATTTTCTAAGTAACGTATTCCGTAACATTTCAGTATTTACTTATTTCAAAGCTTTTTTTTTTTTTCATTTTTCCATGTTTCAGTCTTAAGGAGCGTAGCTAAACAGTCTACGAAATGTATAAAAGTCTTTGAGGATTTCAACTAATTCACTGACAGATACTTCTAATGTTTGCTGAAACTAGCTTCAAACTTTTATTTTTGACTCCCCGCACCCAACCTTTTTTTTTTTTTTTTTGAAAAAAGTGCTTTTTTGCCCTTTTTTCAGTTTTTCAAGGTCAAATAGCGCCGGCTAAATATTAAACAAATTTAGCGAAATTTTTTATGGTTAATAACGGGCCCATATAGCAACTTTTCCGCAATATCCAAAAAGAGATTTCCAAAAAAAGTTTTTTCGGCCTACCCTAATAGATACATTCAATCATTGCTATCCCGACAGCCGGATTTCACGACGCTTCGGATGGCGCAACACTTATTCAAAGCCCGGAACTTACTGCATATAATTTTAACGTTAAGCGGCTCCGGATTTCCCGATTCTGCTTAACTGTGAAACACCGGATCGAATTCTTCTTTACAATTAAAATATTTTAAGAAAAGTTATAAACATATGTCTCAAAATTAATTGTAGGAAACACTAAGAAGCGAAAAAATAGCAGTGTTGTTGAAGCCCAAGCATGCCACCTAAAGAATGGCAGGGAGTGCCGGTAATTTTTGAAGCAACAAAAAAAAAAAAAAAAGTATACTTTTCTTTGTATTTTAGCCCTGTCCAACAATAACTCAAAGTTATTTTAGTTGAATCTAATTAAAACCACTAAACTCTTAATTAACTTATTAAGTACTTTATTAAAATATTGTTTAACTAGTAGTCCAGTCATATTAAGGGTTTCACCTCGGAATGCAAGATACGAAGCTGTAAATTCGCATATACATTAACTTTGCCATTCTAAATGCTGTCTGAAAAGTCTCGTAAAATCTCGTGTTTGCGTCTTAAGATATCCAAAGTCAAAGGTCACAAAAATCAGTTTTTTGCAAATATCTCGTTTCCTATGGTTTTAATGTTATAAACGTATATTCTAAATATTGTAGAGCATACAATTATCTACAATTTTTGTGCAAAACATTTTTTTGTACCATTAACCGATTTTGAGATAGAGGCGGAAGATCGCGCAGATTTTCAGCATAATACAAGGTCAACCGTTAGTCCCCATAAACAATACGCCGTTTAAAGTCTGTATATTTTCTAAATTTTTATAATTATGAACGATTCACATTTTTTATTACTTATTGCATCATATATTTTTTTTTCATTAATCAAATATATATTTGTTTAATAACACTTACCTCTTCGTGTAATTAAAAAAATGTTTATACATTTTGTTGCAAATATTTATTTGATTGATGAAAAATAACAACTATGATGGAATAAGTAATAAAAAATGTAAATCATTCATAGTTATAAAAATTTTGAAGATATAGACTTTAAACGGTGTACTGTTTATGAGGACTAATGGTTGACCTTGAATTATGCTGAAGATGCGTAAGCGCTGCACGCTCTTCTGATTCTATCTCAAGATCGGTTAATGGTACAAAAAAATGTTTTGTACGAAAATTGAAGAGAATTTCATGCTCTACAATATTTAGAATATAAGTTTATAACATTAAAACCATGGGAAGCGAGATAGTTGCAAAAAAACTGATTTTTGTGACCTTAGGCCTTGAATATCTTAAGACGCGGACACGCAATTTTATCAGACTTTTGAGACAGCATTTGGAATGGCAAAATAAAGGTATATACGAATTTTCAGCTCCTTATCTCGCATTCCGAGGTTGACCCTTTTTTTGGTTAAAATGACTGGACACAATAGGTGTTTTGAAACTATTCCGGTTAAGATGTCTACAGCCATAACAACACTTAGTAGACAGTGTCAAGGGTGAAGTGATAACAATATTTGACAAGTTCGTATACATATATAAATATATATATATATATATTATATATATATATATATATATATATATTCAATTTTAAACTTTTAATTATCTTTTAAACTGTATTACTGCTTCATAAAAATCTCATAGATGTTACCTGCTCTAGGTTACCCAAAACGTCAGAAACAGTTTCCTCGAGCTGTTGCTCTAATATCTTCACTCCAGCAAGTGTTCGGAAGTCTCACACAGTTTCACGTCATTGAGAAATTTATCTTGTTGATAAATGATTTTCTTGAATGCAGAGCACATTGAATAATGTATTTTCTTGCATTCACTGACAGGCACGCTCTCCCGTGTAGCCACCTTTGAAAATCTTTCTCCTAATGAGATATCACTAAGAAAAAAAAAGAAGGGAACAATGATTTTAGTCGATCCATTATCATGTGCCGTAGTTATTTGTCTCTAACAAATGCACCTACATGAGAGTTAAAAACTGGGAATTTTAAAGTTCTTAGTTTAGATTTTAATAACATTATTCGACTAACTATTGGTTTAGTTACTTTTATTTCCATAATAATTTTATTCAACTATTTAACAATAATGAAGGTAATTATGTATTTTCGGTACGAGGAAAACTGATTCTGAAACACTGTAATAAACTATTACCCATGAATATGTGCTTGATTATATTCAAGATTAGGTGATATTGATCATACTAACTTCTAAAAAGAGTGTTATTTTTTAATGAACATGTTGCAGACGTCCTTTATTATGTAACTGTAACAACTGGCTTTTTAATGATCGCACCCATTTAGGCACCAGGCCTGTATACGTACTATTATATTAGCAGGAGATAGGGTGTGGGCTGTGAATGATTTGTTCTACGCGAGTTAATGACAAGAGATTTTTTTCTTATTATTTTTTTTTAATTGCTGCAAGATATTTATTGAAATTCAGCAAATGTATTTCTATTTTTTTTTCATCGTGTTCTCATAACTGAAATAGATAACAGGTAATTAAAGCGAAACTTGATGCATATGAAAATTATTACCTAAAGCCGAATTATTACTTAGTAGCTGAAATCGAAAGTTTTCCCATCTAAAAAGTGAAAGATAGTTAGTGAAAAAGTAATTAAGTAGTGAAGCTAAAATCAGAAGGACGATCTATTTTGGAAAATAGAGCTAGTGGATAACTTGTAGAAAATGACTGATCTCGTGTTAAAAACTTTTACCGTCATAAGAGTCATTGCTTTTTCCCTACTTATTTATCAAAATATTTTGTACATGTACGAGATTGATAACAGGTTACACATTTGAGGCAATTAAGCAAAGGAATGCTGTTTTTATTGTCTTGTGCCAGATAAGCTGAAAGTTTGAGGTGCGCTGCTTCACTTTTTCAACTGCACCGTAATTTGGTGGTAAAGTCCGACCTCCACAGTGCACACATGCCATAAGGACCCGTCTACAGGGTAGGCAACTATTCATAACACAACAACACATTCACACAAAAGAAAGACAGAGATATAAATAAAACCCATCCCAGAGCCGGGATTCGAACCTGAGACCACCCCATCGCAATCATTTTCCTCTGACCACTATGCAAGGCGGGAGGTGGTTAAGAACGTGATTTGGGGTTTTAAGATATTATGCGGACCTTTTGAAAATTGAAATTTGGTGTTTCCTCGTTTTTGCAGCAAGCCCTTGAATTAGCAACATAATTTTAGACGCAAAGTAATATCTTACAGAAAAAGGAGCACGGGGACTCTCCCTCAGAAAATTATTAAACGTGTAGCTCGAAGAACACATAGACGACGATCTTTGGAGATGTTGAGAGAAGGAGTTAAGAAAAAAATAAAGATTCAAGGAATTTATCGTAGAATTTCTTCGAAATTGAAGTTTCAAAAATGCAGATTGATACCATGGCCGATGATATTAAGAAAAGGGGGCTCTCCCTGGAAAATTTTTGAAAGTGATGTTCTTGAAAATGTAACTGTATTCAATCTGTGATGATATGAAGGGAAGGTATGGGGAATCTCTAATCTATTAGATCTGAATCAATTTCAGTGATGAAATGAAATGTAATTTAAGGTGAGGTAATGATCCTACTTGTGGCTAGATTAGTCATAAAAATTTCGCAGAATTTAGTTCATTTCTGAATGAAATAAACACTTTTTATTGATTTCTAAAAAGTTGCATTAGTTGGACTTATGCCTTTCCTGAAATAATCGATTCATTTTATCATTAAACAATATATACAACCACATCAAACTTATTTTGATAAAAATGTGACTTATGCCTTTTCTACAAAAAAATAATTCATATACATTAACTAAAATTGTGTTAAATCAACAAAAAGCAGACAGAGAAGGAGAACAGTGAATAGTGCCTAATTCACAGAAACTTGAACCTTACTTTCTAACTGCTAATTTTAAGATTGGGATTTCATTTAGTAATACTTGGATTTTCTTTCCCAACATGATTTGTAATGACGAATTTCAGCAGTATATTTCCTCATACATTGGATTAGCAACCAGATTATAAATGGTTTATTTCATTATTATCTATTAGCGTAACAATCATTTCAAACATTTAAGGAGTTATAAACAGAAAAAGAAATAGGCGACAGTAAATCTAAACAACACCTTTAAACTTTTTTCCAGAACAACTATGCAAGGCAAAATTGTATTTTTGCAATAACACTACTACACTGTAATTTTTACACTGTATGAGTCTGGTTTTGTATGCATGTAGAGTGTCAGTGTTGCGTTTGCAGCCTTTTGTTATAGAATGACTCTTCCTTATTTAGGGGTTGACAATCACTCCTTATTTTTTTTTTCCGCGAGCTTTGTCACACGTTGCATTTAATTTCTGAACCTTAATATGTTAACGTTAAAAACAAACCTATATTGAGTAACAACAGTGCTTCTGAAATACGTATCTTTGAACAAATTACCGATCAGTATTCAATACTAATAAACTCTACTATTATAAAAAAAAATATGTTTAGTGCTTTTAACGTTGCAATTTTATAGTACGGATAACATTAACCAAATGCGGATTAATCTTTTGGGTGACTACGGGCAATTTGAATCATTTTATGCAAATGAAACCTTTATCCAGAATTGAGAGGTTAAAGTTAATGAGCAAATAAATAGGACTATTTCAGACACCAAAACTCATTCGTATTCGAATATCCCAAAAGATTTAACTCCGCATTAGGCATTAAGCACACTGTAATCCCTCATTTACATCAAACCTTCTTAATTGCAGTTAATAATACATGCAGATGATAATGCATTCTTGAAGATTATTCGGATGTTTTGTATCTATCAGCATTACTACATCTATTATTAAGTTCACAATATTATTAACGCATCATCACTGTCTATGAGTTTAGATTTTCGTATCATTCTATCCCAACTTTCTGTTAAGCTTACTGCGACTTTAATAATCTGCATTATATGATTTGAAATGGCTTTATTATTTTAAAAAAGGAAGTAAGGTTTTTGGTATTTAAACGTTTTGAAAAAGGACAATTAATCAAGCAAGAAGGAATACTAATAATGTTTTAAAGTAACTTTTAAAATGAGAAAGCGAGCTTGCTTCAAATTTTTTCTCCTAATAGTGTGTAAGTTCCAAATATTTTTTTTAAATCTTTGTGAGTCAGCCTAATTATTTAGTGTGTGTGGTTTAAGTTTTCTACTTAATAGACGCTTTAATAGTTGATGAAAGTGAGCGGTACTAGATTATATATATATATATATATATATATAGAGAGAGAGAGAGAGAGAGAGAGAGAGAGAGAGATTTTAAACAAACGAAAAATTAATATAGACGAGGCGCAAAACTGCAGCACTTATAACTATATCAAATATTTAGGATTTAAAAATTGTGATAACTCGCGACGCGTTCCGAAACCTGTGAAGCTCCGTTAGGGTATGCTGCACCCACCCACTGACGAAGAAGCAGATCAATTGCTTATATTGTTGTTCTTGTTTTTGTTCATTTTTAATAATGTTGTTTATTTGTCGTTTGCATACCTACAAGTTATCACAATTTTTAAATCCTATATATATATATATATATATATATATATATATATATATATATATATATATATATATATATAACTTTTGTATGCATCAGTTATTATTTTATTTTTAGTTGTGCTTTTCGAAACTATTGCTAAAAAACTTTAGGTTAGAATTCGTTTTTCATTTATTAGCAAGCTTCTTAAATACTTCCAGAGTTGATATTTGTGCAAAAAAAATTGAAGCGAAGCATTAAATTACATTTTGATTGGTGAGTACGAAAAAATAATAACAACTTATTACTTTTTAACATCGTAATGATCTAACGCTTTGGTTTTGAATCATAGATTCAGCATTTACCTTTACATTTGTACATGTGCATATATTCTGAGAAAAATAATAATAGCTTAACCATACAATTAGAAACCAAAGCGCTAAAACATAATAACTAAACCTATGATTGTTTTTGTTTTTTACTTATTTCTTCATTCATTTTGAAAAGGGTTCAAGCATCAACTCTGTATATATGGAGACATGCCTTTTACCATTGTGGTGGAGTGAAGTATTTAAGCATAAGAAAGATATACATAAAATACACCGCCAGCTCAGTTATTTCATCCGATGACTGCAGTTTCGTGCTTATTAGCACTCATCAGTCTGGAATAAGAAGTGACTGAGATGGAGGTGGAAAACCACTTATGGGAGCCAAGATAGCCAAGCAAACTGGTAGCTAATATGAAATTAGCACACCAGACGAGTGACCGAAACAGTGGTTCGGCTCAACTCGAAGATTGAAGGCAAGACTCCACCTCCGGCTCAGTCACTTCTTATTCCGGGCTGATGAGTGTTAATAAGCACAAAACTGCAGTTCTGGGATGGAATTACTGAGCTTGCGGTGTATTTTATGTATTTCTGCCTTAGTCCTGGCTATAGGGCGGTAACTTACTAAGAAAGATATTGTTTTTTAGTTCTTGGCACTAACATTTTACCAGGATGTGTAAAGTGAAGTATAGATTCAATACTACATGAATGAAGATAGGCTACATGCTAATTTTTTTGGGACGGAAATACAGCTGTTATGAACTTCTCGGTTTGTGACTTCTGCCAGCCAAAATGAGGATAAAACTTTTTCTCCAGAGACTAATAATAAAGTTTAATCAAAATATTTCTTTTAAAAAATAATTACGAGATTTTTTTGAATGTAAATAGCTCAATTCGTCTATTAATTATACCCGTTTTAAACACATCACAGCATCTTTAAAACTATTGTTAAAAGTGGTAGAGTAATCTATTTATTCTGAGGCAGCAAGTACATCAGGAGGTAAAACCTAAAATTAATGGCTCATTTTTGAACCGACTATTTCCTAATTTCATTGAAACTAGGTAAAACAAACGATTTATGGTTACATTTTCAAATGAATGTATGTAACTGATACGAACTCTTTTTTTTTCCTTCTCTTAATTTAAGTTTTTGCAGCCATAGCTTTTTAAAAGTGTCTGTAGGAAAAGCTATCTTCTGAAGATTTCTACATCTAAAATCTAGCTATTCTGCAGAATGGGGAGTTAGAATACAGTACCGTAAAATGATACAACTATGGACCACTTATCAATGTTATCAAAAAAAATTACGTGTACGTCACTGATTTAGAAATTTGATGATTTTAGCAATGTTAGCTATACATCTCGTCTTTCAAAAGAAATTTTAAAAAAAAATCTCAATTGGAAAGAAGAGGAAAGGGAATTCTTTCCCCGTGGGCCCATAGTTGTACCCCTACGGGGTACAACTATGGGCCACCTCATGTTAACTTATGAAACACGTTGAAAACTTGATCTGGCCAATTGTTGTCTGAGGTTACAAGTTGCCCTCATCTTGAAAATGCATAAAGCATTTTTTTAGTCCTTCACTTACCTTTTTTTTTCATTTTTTTAAGGCTTTATCATTACTTGTCGTCTCGATTGATTAATAAAGTTCAGCATGGTAAATGTAGGTAAAGTTCTTCCTTATTTGCATAGGTTTTGACGCAGAAGTATTTGAAAACTAGAAGAATATCGCCGTCTAAAGGCTAGGCACCTATAGTTAGTTCTCAAAAAATACGTAGGTCTGACAGATTTTAGACGAGATCAACAAAAATTTTGAAAACTGAAATGTGAAATCACATTTAGCATTCCAAATCTCATCAAAAAAAATATTTTCTTTTAAATTATCTCAGTTCATATTTGGGCAAGGCTTCAGTCAGCACCTTCTGTAAAAACTCCTTCGATTACGGTCGAAAGGGCGTCTCTCAAGCTTTCTTCTGTCTTTTCTTGCCAATTTATATAATAAATAAGACTAAATTGACCGAAAACATCCATACAGAGAATAATATGGAGCTCCAAGTGACTAAAAACCGTGAAAAATTGGCGGCTGATTGTTGAACCCCAACATTCATATTTTCGATAAATGCTGAGATCTTGTGAAAACTATAAAACAGTTTACGTCAACAAGCGGCTTAATTCATAATTGACAAAATAGTAAAGATAATCTGAACTTACTAGATCTCGGAAAACAGCATAAGTGGTCTGCCCAAAGGAGACGTTTGGCTCTTTCACCAGTGAGTTGAATCATGCACAAAGAACGACTAAGTTATCTAAGGTATGCAACACTAATGTCAATCTCTGATAAAGCGTCTTTAGCTACCTAAATGGTCCCACTACCTGGTGAATTGTTTTGGAGCTCGTAAGTTCGAAAAAGAGGCCACTAGAAAGCAAAAACATCACCATGACAATCAATAGTGGCCCATTGTTGCCCCTTGGCACAAAGTTGCACCATTTTACAGTACTCTTGTTAAGTGCAGTTCCGCACTGCTATGAAGTGCGTATGGAAAAAAATAATGGAATAAATATTGTGATTCAAACTACCGGCAGCTTTAAAGTAATGAACCACCCCCCTCCCTTCCGCGACGACATTACGGGTACTTATATTGAAATTACGTATGCTGATTTAAATATGATTATACAAACAACTTGAATTGAACTTAAATGATTGAATACAAGCATCGACTTTTGCCGAACATACCAACCATGAAAAAATTGCCAAAAAAGAATTAGCATTACATTGTGCATTCCTGTTTTACATAAGTTTCGATAGAACTTGATGTAAAAAGAAAAAACGGAGTTTGTAAAACGTAAACATAATTTAATTTAATCATATGAAATAAAAACTTTTCGAACAAATACATCAACTTTTAAAATTGATTTTAAATTAATCGGAGGATATAAAAATGAATTTTTACAAAAGCTGTTTTAAAGATCTTATACTAGTTTAAAAAAAATACAACATAAAACTAATTTTGGGTAATTATGTAAAAGATAAATATTAGAAGACTGAAATTAGTCTTCTCCATGTTGCTTCAGCAGTACGAGCTTGAATTAAATGATTAAACGTCTTATCTAACCACGACGAAATAAAATAAAGTTTTCGTTCCATAATGTAGACGTAACGTAAGGCACTGTATTTCAAGATTGGCATGAATTACAGCAAAGTTGCTGAGGCGGATTTGGGAAGACAAATTGCATGCCACTATTCATACGCTATGCGAGTGCATTTTCGGGTCGGATGCATCCGTTGCTCTCTAAACTTCAATCTGCATCATAATGAATCTCACTACCTTACTACTTAGGAAAGCTGAGTGGTAAAATTTTCACTCCTCTGATTATTGTAGGAATTCTGGCATTATTCAGGAGACATCTAGTGGCATATAAATTCAAGACTAACTTATAAATGCGTATTTCGGTGTGGCTAACTTTTGGAAAGGATGGGGTGGGTTTGATAGGAATGTACTAATTTGTTTGCGTCAGTCGCAGCAGTGTTTTCAAAATGTTTGCTGAATGAACATTCTCAGTTTTCATTTGAAGTAAATTGTTTTCTTGAAATCAGAAAACCAAATAACTTTGTTGCCATTCATATACATTTGGGATTTCAGAAGTTTTCCCCCATAAAGTTTGTTTAACGATTTCACTTTACCTTTGCCTGGCGTCAGTTTCTTTTTTGCATTATAATTGGCACATAACGAGGCATATAATCAACAGTCATTGGTTTACAGTTAAACTCATGAAGGTAAAACTATTGAAAGAAACAAATCTCATCGCTGGTAACAGATACTAATAAACCTGTACTCGTATGTCTGTTTGTCTGTGCGATAATTTGATTCATTAAAGCGACTGATTCAATTAACCACTGATTTAACTAACCGGCGTCAAACCCCCTGTATTACAATTTCATTTATATCGTGTGACATGCATGGGTAACTTTTTTTTTTTTTGATTGCTCCATGTATCGTGGTATTACTTTTAAGATATTACAACTCATTAAAATTGTTTTAAAATATTCTTAAAAAGAAAAAAAATGAAGAGCAATAAAAAAAAGTTAATGAAATTATAATCTTTTTAGACATTGAATAAGCTATTCAAAGGTTTAGACCATGGAATTTCGAAAGATATAGAGCACAGAAATTCGAAAGCAAAAGGAAAAAAATGTTCAAAAATAACACCAGTTATTTTAAACCTGTTTTACAATATTTAAGTGCAAAAACTTAACTATAAAAAAGCTTCCTGTTTTTATCCTCTCAGTTCAGCCTACATCTTCCCATCACTTCTCTGCTCCTCTCAGCAACAAAAAAAAAGAAAAGGACTGTAAAAAGCCTACTGTTGGAGTTCAAATAAAAGTTTGAATAATCACGAGTCAAACTTTTAACTACAACTCTGCACATTCCTGCCTCTAACGTACCTTTTTGCTTATTTGCTTATTTTCATAAAGACGAAAAATTTTCACTTTAGTTTTTTATTTGGGTTGATAATATTATTTATTTATTTATTTATTTATTTATTTATTTTGAGCTAAACAGAACAACCCAGTTTATATTACATCACGCATTAAAGAGAAAAATATAAATAAAAACACATCAGTAACCAAAATTAACGCATTCGGAAAATCTACAATTTTACGCTCCAAGAAATTATTAAGTACCGTAAAATTAAGAATTTGAAGCATCCATTTATTTATTCTACCAAGTATCACTCGATAAAGTTCATTCATTATTATTTTCCAATGAATAAATTCCGTATAAGGGCCCTATCCGCACTAATTATGTTTCAGCATCCTGTTTGTCAAATTTCTAATTAAGACTTTCTAGACCAATACATTAAGGAGAAGTAATAAATTAATTTACTGGTGAAATCAATGCGAAAGCAATTACTATCGTTTCTTTGTTTCGCTTTTCTAGTAAAAAACGAAGAATTAATAGAGCTTAAGAAATGTTTTCTATAAAAGCTTGAAACTGATGTCTTAATTAAAATGTCATTTTTTGTAATACAAAAATTCTATGGGATTACCTTTTACTTGTTTGTTTAGATTTCAATAGAAATCTAATCATTTTCTGGGAAAACTTCATTCCAAAATGACCCGAGTTTGAAACATTCTTTTGTGTTTCTGGTACGAAATAATGATGAGAGCTAATAAATATGAGTTTTTAGATTTTACTTAAGAAAGTTAGGTAGATTAACATTTTTTCAGAGCAATAAATTAATATTTCCTGCACAGAAGAATTACTTAGTAAAAAGAATAAATAAATTTACGTGAAAAAGTCATATATACATACGTTAAGACGATATTTAAAAAAAAAAGTTACAACCCGCCCCATTTTTTTTACTACTATTTTTATTTTAAAAAAACAACAAATTAGTTTAAAAAAAGAAAAAAAAAATTTTTTTTTGAAACGTTAAATGTTGAAATTATGAAATGTTTTCTTTTTTTGTGTTTCCTGTCATTTTTTTAGAAATAGATAGATCTAGATTTGATACTAAGCGCCATGTATATGTTTTCTGAGTCCCATTCAGTTATACTAAATAATTACTGGGAATATTTTTTGTTACTTCCAAAAATATGACAACAGAAATATGTTTTTATTTTTAATATTTAAAAATACACTAGTCAACATTACTTCCAAATTAAGTGAATGGCGTTTTTTAAGTTTTAACACGTCGCGGTATAGCTTTTGCACGTTCACCTTTTAAAGTAAGCTTTTAAAACGTAAATCTTTGCTTTTAAAGCAAGCGGTTTCTTTATAACTAATACAGTATAGATAAGATACCCGTAGAAGTTAATTTTCAACAGCCGATTACTACGATATAAATGAAATAAGTAGGGGGAAAAAGGGGCATATGTGAATCTCGTTTTTTTTTTTTTTTTTCATTTCTTAATTTCTCAGAAAATAATATCCATTTCTCATAGAAAAAAGGTTCCCATTATTGAATAATCTTTTCTTTGTGACATGGATTTTTTTTTTTTCAGATTTTAAAAATTATATATTTCTTTGCTTTATGGAAAAAAAAATGTCTTCAATTGTTCACATATGCCCCTATATGGGGGCACATGTAAACAAGCTTGGGGCACGTGTGAACACGATTGAAAAACACAGGAGGAGCATCATATTTCAACGAAAAACTCGTTATAATGAAGATATACGTATGTACCAATTTCATTCAAGGGTTTGTAACCTATACTGAGTCTGTTGTACAGTCAATTGTACAGTAACAATCATTAAGAAAATATTTTTTCCGAATTATATAACTCTGCTCACTGTCAAATTTTAAAATTTCATATCATGTTCTAATCACTGGATCAATAAGAAAAAAAACTTATAAAACTAAACAATACAAAAAATATTTTGCTTTGTAAAATTTATTCTTGTACAGTTGAGTTTAAGTTTCATACAGAATGTGATAATAAACTTTAAAATTATTCTAAACTTCAGATTTTAGTTGAAGAAAAATATTTTGTTTTTATATTTCTTGTAAATATTATATAACACTAAATTTTTGGCCAACAATTTAATAATTGAACAATTTAAAAAAAAACAATAAAAATAAGTGATTACCAATTATGTAATAATAAATAACAATAAATTTACAAATTAATTGCAGTGAAATAATAGTTATAAATTTTTACATCTCTTTTAACACTAAAAATAAACCTACCCGAATATTTATATTGCGGAGAGGATATTGGAACTGTTCACATGTGCCTCTAAATGTTGTGTTCACAAAAGCCCCTTCATCTACCTTTTAGAACTATTTTTCAGAATTATATAATTTTTAATTTTATTACAAAATTTAAACATTGGCATAAATATACGTGAATGTCCATATAATGGTTTTCAATAATTAAATTTAGATTATTAAGCAGTTTGAAACATGTTTTTACACGAAAAAGACTGTGATAAAAGTACATCAACATTTGCTAACACAAAGAAGCTGTCACCACAGGAACATAAACCGGCTCCTTGCTCTGAAAGTTTGATTAAGAAGTAGGGCCGGTACTGCCATTACTTGAGATTTTTTAAAGTTTATTTGGTTGACGTTATCCTACACTGTAAAAACGATTCAGAAACGTTCCTGGAAAATAATAGGCAAGCTGATGTGCCCAATTTCAACCAGTAACATATCTTGCAAAAACCAGGAACGCTTTCCGCTAAAAGTCAGTAACCTTTCTGAAATATTGGAAAATCTCTCCGGTTAAAGCCAGTCGCGAACCTTCTACAAAATTAAATTATGTGATTAGAACTTCCTTGATTTACTAAGGAAGCATTGGAGCAACCATGGCCAAAGCTACACGAAAATTGCGAGCAAGAACCAAGCATATTCCTCGCCTCGCAAGACTGCAAGCTATCCAGTGACATATTTGCCCCCCATTGGGAACTTAGTCAATCTGGAAGGGCCGTAACCAAGTTAAAGCCTATACACTTAATAAACACACTCAATCAATCTTTAAACTGGTAGCAAAAAATATCCTTCACACCAGTGAGAAGTCTGCATCCGTTCATCTTTTAGCAATTCAGGATACTTTTTTGCGAAAATACTTGATTTTACGGGGAAATAGGTGAAAACCTCTGGAATCCCGAAAGGTTCCACGAAAATAACCAGTAACGTTTCGGAATTTTTTTACAGTGTAGTAAAAAATATTATTTTATGTTTTTTTTTTTCCTTTTAGAGCATTTCAATTTTCTGGGTAGAACGTCTGTACTTGGTACTGATGTAAGTGCTTACTTTTAGAAACCAGAATGATTTAGAATATGATTTGAAATAATGATGTTTCATAAAGACAGCAATTAAAACCTTATGCATTGGTTTCGGTTCAAGAAATTTCTGCAGCTTTTAAGCGATAAAAAATCGGCTAAAATTTCTAGTTCTAATGAACAGAGCAAATTCACTGGAGAGAGGAAAAAACATCATCCAATAGATGCTTCATTTGTGACCATATGTGTGACGCATTTACAAACATCTTACTGCTTAATACGTATGTTTAATGTAACCGGAAAACCTGTCTAGTGACCAGAAAATACTGGCTATGATGAGGTGGTCCCGGGTTCGAGCCCCAGCTAAGGATGGATGTACTTTCCCTCTCCTGTCATTGTCCTTCCTTTGTTTGAATGTGTTGTTCTGTGAATGGTTGCCTACCCTATAAACGGGTCCTTATGGCATGTGTGTGCTGCGGAAGTCAGACTTCACACCAAATTACGGTACAATTGGAAAAGAGAAGCGGCGCTATATTACTAAAAACAACATTGTAATAACAAAACGTTTCTTTTTTTAACGAAAACATTTTACTGCTACACCAAGTAATCGAATTAAGGTATTTATTCTCACAAATATCGCTTCACTTTTACTCACTAAACTAGTTTTTAGCAGCGATTATTACGTTTGGCTACTTCTTGTAGTAACACGTTTTTGGAAAATTCGGTCACATAGTAATTTCGTTATAGACGCAATAGGAATTGATCGTTACCTTTTCCCTTAGTGTTAAAAAATATTAAATAGAGTTAGTAATTAGCAATTGCAATAAAATAGTCAATTGTATTAGTAAATAAAAAGTAGAATTAGAGTTTTTGCAAAAATATTTCGACTCCTTAGCAAAAAAGATTCTTGAGGAAGTCAATAAAACGAATTTCGTAATTTTAAACGAATTTCAAGCTATATCATAAAGTATGACAAATTGAGCTTCTCTTGATTGTACAGTTAAAGGTTTGTCTCTTGGTGGTTAATTTTTTTTTACTCATTTAAAGCAATATCATTTTCATATTCTCTGCTCTATAGTAAAAGTGTATGTCTTTGCCTTAAAGATTTAAAGTTAAAGTAGGATAACATTTCAGATATAACTAATGAACTAATGACAATTGCCAAAAAAAGTCTTCTTGCTTTCTGAATCGGCTGACTGGCTAAATTGTGAATAATGAAAAGCTAATGTTTCAGTTAAGTAACTAAAAATAGTGACGTGCTTTCGTTTCTATCATGAAACTCAACAAGTTACAAAATGGAAATCAGACGCCAAGAATGAAAAATATTCAATTTATACTATGTAGAATATTATAAAACATTCTGCAGCGCAATCTCAAAAGACAGAGCGTGTTGTGCCTTTGTTGTGAAATGTTGTTCCTTTGGAACAAATATTCCTTCTATTTACACTTGTTTGGGTTTGTTTAGAGAAGTGAAAAATAAAGAGATATGCGTTGTTGATACATCTACTAGATATGTCTACTGAAATACCGGACTAACTTAAATTTTGGAACATTTTTATCAATATACACACTTCCACTGTAACTGATGTAATGTTTAACTTCAAAAGTATAATGCACTATACTTTAAATTATTGTACTGCCATTAAATAAAATATGCGTTTCAAAAGCAGCCCAAGCTGGTTCTTTTTAATTTACTAAAGTGAAAGTTCCTCTCTAGCTGACAATGCTAGTCTAAATAAACCAAGAAAAAAGACTGAAAAATATATGATGATCCATAAAAGAGAAAAAAAGTTCAAATAAAACCCATTTTGAGCAAAATCCCTTTGGAAATTGAAAGTCGATTTGAAAATAGTACCAAGGGAACAGAAACGGTTGAAAAATAGCTGCCATAGGTGAGAAGAATTTGATAGTGAAAGCAAATAGCAAATAAATGATCCTGCTGACGTAAGCTATAGTTACCAGGTCTAAGGTCAAAAATCGAAGTTATTGTTATTCAGAATAAGCTCTTAAGTTCACGATTGGGAAAGTTCGAATAAAATCCGAACGTTTGAAGAAACATTTTAAATAATGCTCCTGAAACCTAAAAGGATAAAAAGCGAAAAAATAAAGTATATTATTTAAGGTTATTCTAAATAAGATCTTTAAGTTTGGTTTTCATTCTATTACAGAAACAAAGTAATCGATCGGGAAAATATGCTTGCATAAATATTTATTATATTTTTATTACAGAGATTTTTTTCAGAATTTATAAGAAAGAATTTAAAATAGATACGCTGGTTTTTTGACAAGATTTACAAGTTTGGAATTTTTTACACGCTCTAGGGGACAGCAGCAGTTTAGAAAGAATTATTTTGCTAAAAAATGCTACTGGAACAATCATTAAAAATGTTAACTCCCCCCCCCCCGGAATAATGTTTACAAATGGAAGCAAAACCAGTTTGGAAATTTTTTTCTTTTTACGTAACGGTTAAACACGTCTACAATTACTGATCATGTATATAGTAATTACTAAATGGGTCATTCATCAAAAAGTATAACTTTTGTATCTGTTGAATTAAAATACGCAGTGTCATTTTGCTTCCCACTTTTTGAAACAAAAATTTAGCTTCCATTATACTCCATCTAAATATTAAATCCAAACATAAACAAATGCATTTAGAATCCAGTGAAGATAAATGCATAAATTTAATCGAAATGAACTTCAGAAACATTTAAAATGAAACGTTGATAATTCGGAAAATAAAAGCAAGTTAATAAGCTTTTGTGGGATGTTGTTTCATTCATAAAACACCGTATAACGTGTATGGAAAATTTCTCTCTTTCTCGTTTTACTTTTTTGACTATTTTTATAAAAGTTGTAGTATAAACGTGTTGTTAATTTCTTAAACCACAATATTTGAGAAATTAGGAAATAAACCACCAATCCCAAAAAAGTAGATTTTTGAAATTTAAAATAAGCATAATTCACAAAAAAATCCTTTACTTGATTTTTTAGAGAGCATGTTTTATTGAGAAAAAAATCCTGAGGCATGTTTTTTTAAAACCCAGCCCTTATCTTTTACATTTAATCCACTTGACTTGAATACAAAATATCTATTTTATTTTAATTCTACCAATTTTGTTTTTATAAAACATACTTTATTATTGCAATTTAACTAGTAAATTTTTAAGCTATCAAACGTAGTAAAGCAAAACTCCATATTTTTCTTGTTTTTTTTTTTTTTTTTTTTTTTTTTTTTTTTTTAATATAGAAGAAGCAAAGCTTACTCGTATATGAAAGATACATTCAAGAGTATCTCAAACAAAAAAAGTAAAATGCATTCAGAAAAACCGTTTTTAAACAATGTTTACTAGTATTTGGTGAGGAAATAAATAACTAATTACTTATTGCTTTGTTTCGACAAATATTGCACCACACAGTTTAGGAAACTCACTCTCAAAATAAAGATGGATGCAACATTTACATTTTCGGAATTATTAAGCATTTAAAAGCATTAAAGAAGAAAAAGTTCAACTTCTAAAGGAAATAAGATCAATTCAAGTTAAAAAAAAAAAGGAAAACAGTTTATAAAAATTTATGTGATACAAAATTCTTACTTCGAGCGAATCAATTTTGCGTTGTTGAAATAGTCAAAATTGGAAACTTAAAAAAGCTATTTTTACTTCGTAACGTAGCCGCTGCATAATAATACAATGAAGTTAAAAATCAGAATGAAAAATGTAAATAAAGAGAAATTATAATTTATAAACATTGCAATTATGTTTTTCTGACACACAATTCTAGTACTTTTATAAAAAAAATGTTTACAATATTTTACTAATAATTCTCTAGATTTTTCCTGTTCCTTGCTGGAGAAATATTTATCCAAAGCAAATTTGCGTTCATTTTAAATGTTTAAAAAGTGCTTTTGCCGTTGAAACATTAGATTTTAATCTTATTAAATTGTTTTTACAACCACAACACGTTTTGCCGGATACAGTTGGACTTATATTTTCTGTGTTTATAAGGATTTTCGCTAAAAAATAAATGAGTTTATATATAGAATATAATATACTGATACAATAAAGCTTTTAGAGAATAAGTTTTTTTTTCGACTTTAATGAGCTGCAGAATTATTTTCACAGTCACTGTGATATTTGCAAGAAAAACTAACTACTAAAATTCAACTTGTGGGATATTTTGTAACGTTTTTGCTTTTATTTTTTGTGCCAAATTTAAAGCTGATTTGGAAAATCATTTTTATGTTTTTCCCCTCTCGTCAGAGTTTTTCAAAAGTTTAAAACATAATAATAGTAAACAGTTGAAAACAAATTAAGTTGTGACTTTTTCCAGATTAATTTTTTTTTCTTACAATTTGCTATAATATCAGTTCATACAATATTTCATTGCATTCTAACAGTTCAGATGTCTAAAGAAGAAGTTTGGGGAGGTAGGTTCATTAAATCCATGGTTTAACTATCAATGCTGTAAAAAGAGCCTTTTGAAAACTTTGCACATTCAAATACTTTAACTGTTTCTCATGCAAAAAGAGATAATTTTAAAATCCTCTGTAACTAAATTAAAAATCTAAATATATCTGAGATTTCAGTTTCACTGTTCAAAAAGTTTGTTATTCGTTGTGAAGTAGACTCGTGTGCCTTCAGTTAAGAGTATCACATATATTAGGCATTCCATTCACCATGCCATCTTTGATAGCGTTTCTTACAATAAGATACGCCTCCAATTCAGCAGTAGTTTTGTCGTTTGTGACATTGTGTTATCTTAAGAAAATTTACAACCCAATTAAATGATATGAACGTGATTGGACACACAATGGGTCTACCCTGCTTTTTCTATATTTTTCCCAACGTTCTGTATTAGTATACACGTAACGGGAAAAGTAATCAGTAGGCACTAATATCTGACACGTGTTGTAAAAAAAAAACCTTTCCCTTCTAAAAGTAATTCATTTGTAAAGAAAACATTAAATTGATTGAAATAATTGTTTCTAAGTTTTTTTCTTTATATTTTATAAATATTTTAAAACAGTGCCTATTTAAGACACCAGTTTAGTCCCTTATAAACTTAGAGTTGCGTTTTTTCTATTCGTAATTTGTTTTTGCAAAAAATTTATAATATTTTTATCATAATATTTATTATAATATAGTGTTTTCTACTTAAATGATACTATAACAGTTATTAAAATTAAAACCCATCATTCTGCAGCAAATAGACATATGTTATGAGACGTAAGTTATGAGTCGGGAAAAATTTTACAACACAGTTGCTTGGGTACTCTCTCGGGCCACCGCTCGACCTGATAGATAAATAAATAAATAAATTATATATATATATATATATATATATATATATATATATATATATATATATATATATATATATATGACCATACACACATGTACTACGAACTATTTTTAATATCTCGTTTTCAAAGGTATTACGCATGAAACGCACTGATTAAAAATTATTTTTTTAAAGAAATTACTTTGAGAATGCCTTTAGAAAAAATCATCTTATTATATGCGCAAAAGCAGCTCTAGCAGCTCGTTTATCTATTTAAGTCGTACCACGCCCAAATCAAGTTTCTTCTTATGCGAGGACGATTTCCTACTACACGACACGTTATTTACTTTAATATAGTGTAGTCAAGCGTTCATTCGATTGCCACTGAAAAAAGAAATTTAGTTCTGGAAAGATCTCTAATTTAAATCAACAAAAAGGAAACTTTGTTGAGTATCTTACAAAATGAAGGGAAATAAAGAAATAGCAGCAGATAACGTGTCTATTCTATAAAAAAGATAAGAAAGCGAAATAGGTAATTTAGGAAATTTTCAAAGAAGTCTTATTTGTACTCTCACACATTATTTTAAAGGTTTAATAGAGGAAATTCCTTACACGTAAACATTCATATAAATAATAGTGCAAACAAGAATATTGCATTAAACTGAAAAAATACTTTTCCATTTCAAGATCACACTGTAAAGAAAATAATGTCTATGTTTAACTAATTATAACATATGAGGCAGCGAGAAGCAAAGGAATGTAAGTGCCAAAAAAAAAAAAAAAAACAGATAACCTGCACAAATAGTAGGAGAATCTCTCCTTTGCTTCGGAGCAAGATATAGAGCTACATTATATTCCAGGTAGGTGCTGCTATACAACAGAATTTATTTAAAAAAATTCAATGAAAGTGTACAAAGGATCTGAATTCAAATGCGTTTTTCTCAAAATATTAACGAGTCCACTTACATCCCTTTGCTTCTTACTGCCACATACTGTCTTTATATCTCGAGTTAGACGGTATGAACTCCTTTAGATCTAGATTACTCGTTTTTTATCATCTTCGTTTTAAAAATTAAAGGCAGTAAAGTAGTACTAGAATTATCAGAGGGCAGATCTTTCTTCTTTTCCTATTCCAAGCAGTCTAATTAATGTTTTTATGGAAAATATGTTTTGAGAAACGTAATTCCTGAAAGTGTCATTTACTCGGTTTGGTATTTTAAAAAAGTGAATAAGTTAGAAAGAAAATACAGAAAGTTATGAAACTGAGTTTTTTTACAACTGTGCAGGGATTGAAACACTTTTAAAGAAACATCTTCCAAAGTACCTACAGTCTGACCACCGATGTGATAGAAAAGCAAACATTCGGTTTTCAGGCGGAAATGGACGCATCTACTGGTTTTCAAGCATATCAATTCTTGCATATGTGTGTTGAGCTTTAAAATAAGTAAAATCGCATTAAATTGACAAAAAACGCAAATAATGTTTTTTTTTCTTCAATTTTTTCACCTTATTGAGATAGAGACTTAACTGGACGTTTCCCTATTCCATATCATCTGTGAGCAGAGTAGGTATACAGGGCGTTCCGCTTTAACCTGCAAGACTTCTATTTTCGCAACCGTTAGTCCAAGAATCATACTTCCAATTGCAAAAATGTTCAAAATCAGATGCAGAGTTAAGATATCGAAAGATTGAAGCGAAAATAGGAAGGAGTCATAAAATAAAAAATTTAACTTTTTATACGGGCCCTAGATACCCTAACCTATATTTAGGGAAATAATCTTCATTGAAAAATATTACTAGCACAAAAACTTAAAATTTGTACGACCGAAACTCAAGGAGGCATTCGAGTTCGAAGTTTTAAGGGATCATACTGAAGATGAGAGATTGGAACTTATCTCCCTTTGAGAAGAACGACAGGTTGTCGAAGTAAAAAAACAACGTATTGATATTTTTCATTGGTATCAAAAATAAATGCAAATATTATGCCATGATACTCAAAAACACACTTAAAAACCTCGAAGAATTTGAAAAATCACATTCTATGTACACATTTAATTTTGAACACCATTTAACCACTATATTTTCCCCAAAAGGTGTTATTGACGGCGAGTGTAAAATGGTATAAGTCACAAAACGCTGCGTTTCATAGCTTGGTGAATATTAGTCGTACTAATGTCAAACTTTTGTGTTCGAATTGTTTGTCAATGAAGATTGTTTCCCTAAAGGTAAGTTAGGGGACCAAGGGCCGTGAAAGAAGTTACATTCTGTATTTTTGATTCATTTTCGTTTTCGCTTCAATTGTTCAATATCTTAACTCTGCATCTGAACACAGGAGCCTTCCGGACCTCACCTATCAACAGTCTATATATTCTTGCATCTGAACAATCTCTAAACAATAGACGTCTTAAACTTTCTTTAAATTTTTAATTTAAAACAAAACTTTTCACTAATCACTCACTACATCTCCATATTTTTAATCCATCTATGTTATTTTATTTCTACATAGACCTTCGATGACCCCAACATTTGGGATCCGAATGCGTTGGGTACTCTCAGAACTGCAGCTATTAGATTTCAAAACTGCCAACATAATAAAACTAATTGAACCATGGTGCGAAGTAATACCCTCAATAATCAGTGACTTCTCTAAATTCCCCAAACAAACTACTGCAGATACAGTCTATCAACAAATATTTTATGACATAAAAGGCAAATATTCTGAATACAATTCCATTTTCACCGACGGGTCAAAAACAAGCGATCACGTCGGCTTTGCTACAATAATTAATGATCAAGTTACCGCAGAAAAACTAAACCCATCTTGCTCAGTATTCACCTCAGAAATAAAAACTATATTTAAGTATCTCCAATCAATAGCCCAATCTAATCAACAAAAATGGGTAGTATACACTCACTCCAGGAGTTCAGTGGAAGCCATCACTCACTGCAATAATAATAGCCACCCCATAGTCATTCAGTCATATCATTTATACAAAAATCTTATCCAAAATAATTTTCACGTACTCTTTTGTTGGATCCCTGGTCACGTGGGCATTGCCGGCAATGAAGCAGCCGATTTGACTGCCAGAGCTGCAAGTATCCAAACCGATGACAGTGTCCCTTTCGAGGATATTAAAAAAGCCAATTGTGAATGTCTTAACACACATTGGCAGCAGAACTGGAATCTTGAAACGCAAAACAAATTGCACTCGATCCAGCCCTCGACTGCATGTTTCAAATCAATGCAGCTTACCAGGAGAGAACAAGTTTTATTAGAGCAACTACGCATTGGTATACCAGATTCACCCATAAGTACCTCTTATGTCGTGAACCACTTCCAACATGCATTACATGTAATGTAAATTAGACAGTGTTACACATTTTAAGTAACTGCCCTAATTTTAATCAAATTCGTTTTAAGTATTTTAATAATTTTAATTCATCTTTGAAGGAGTTGCTGGGGGACCCACCTCATCGCAATTTGTACTCCTTCCTCCAGGAGATTGGTTCCTCCTTTTTAATTTAGTGTTTGTGTCGTCAAACTGTGATTTTGCCCTCTTCTTGTTAACCAAGGTTATTGTCAACCTATTGTTTTATCCATTTAAATGCTTTTAATATATATTCTTCACTATATTATTTTGAGGTACTGAAGTTTAATACTTTTTACATCAAAACAAGTTCACTTTTACAATATCATGACTTCACATAAATAAATTTACATAAAAAAACGTTTGGCGCAGTATCGTCCTCAAGGGCTCTTGTGCCATTAAAATTAAATAAACCAACCAACCAACCAACCAGCATCTGATTTTGAACATTTTTGCAATTGAAGTGTGCATCTTGGACTAACGGTTGCAAAAATAAAGGTCTTGCAGATCAAAACGGAATACCCTGTATAATCAACACTCATCGTTCAGTAATTTGCTGAACCGTGTTCAAATAAATGAGCAAAAATACAGTAAAAAAAATTTCTGCAGCAGAGCTTTGTACAGTTTACTGTTACGAATTTTAGATTTTTAGCGATTCCTTGAGTTTGTCAATAAATTTTCTCATTTTAATCTCCATTTGATGATAGACGCAAAGTAGGTTTAGGACCACAACAGCGATAGAAATGTATCTATTCATATTCAAAACAGCCTGCTTTCAATGGCAAGCTATATCTCTGTCGGAAATTTCTCGACCTATAATGCTTCTTCAGGTTAATGGATAATTTTAGGCAACGCAAATAAATAACGGAGTGTATAAAACACTCTTCTGAAACTGAAAACTATGCAATGCATATAAGTCGGCGAAGGTGATAAATGGCTTATGCAAATACTGAAACTATTAGCAACAGAGAAGGGAACTTCCATTCCTGAAGTTGAAAAATGGGATGCATTATTCTTGTGCGTAAAAGAAACGTATACGGTTTTTCTTAACAAAACAAGACAGAAAAGTTATTTTTGTAAACTGAAGAATTTGGAAGGATTTTGACGATGGAAGGACCGAAACTGTATACTTCATTTGGGTAGGATGACCACGTGTGAAGTCACCAATGTTTGTTTTATGTGTTAAATACAATATTCGTTCGCTTATTTCCAAGCTTTTTTGTTTAATAAAACGTCAAAAACTAAATATTTCGTTTCGTCTGTATTTTCAAAACGAGAAAGTCTCCCGCGTCATGGAATGACGGGTGAAAATTGTTTCTACATTTGAACGAAGAAATTACCTGTTTGGTGATATTTTAATAATTGACATTTTAACCCTATGGATTAACTCTAAACTCCAGTATATAGTGCTCATTGTTGACACCACTTTGTTGTTTCTCCATTCTTCTAAAATGCCAGTCTTACCACTAAAACAGTGAGATCACCGGATCCAGTTCCGCCTTGTCAAAATAAAGTATTTCCCTGCCCCCATGTTAAACATTCCCAAAAAAATAATCAAACTGTCATGCCGTGCCTTGAGTTTCATTGTTTGTGATGTCAGCGTTACTCGATCAGTGAATTCGCTATAATATATGTGAGGATTCATCTAACAATCTTTACCTCTATTAAGGTACATCTCTTGTTCACAGTCTGCGTGCTGGAAAAAATTAGAGTTGCCAACTTTATTTGGTAAAATATAGCCTTTAAACTCAACAAATAGGATTTGATACCCTTAAACCCAGAAATATATTTATTAATTTATTTTTTATACATTCAAAATATTTAAATCAAGAGCTTTCAAACTATTCAATTTTTTCTTCTATGTAGATTAAAGTAATTCACATTAAATATTCATGTGGCAAAAATGTATTAAAATGTACGTACGATTTTACTTTTCAATGCGATTTTCTCAAAACGTAAACGGAGACAGCTCCCCCCCCCTACACACCCCTTGCAGTTAAAAATGAAATGTTTATAATTAAAAGTTAAGCTCATTATCTTATCTTTTAAAATACTTTTTCGTAGTCTAATCATTTTTACGTAAGTATCACTGTGTATAACGTTAAAATGCAAATTATGTCTGTTTTTACTTCCATTTGCCAGTATTGAATTCGTTGTTACGCCAATGATTGGAAATAATCTCTTCACTTTCATAGATCTTAACATTAACATGACTTTCTCGTTTTTTAATAGTGTTGTTATTACTTTCAGTTCAAAAATACATACTTATTGTAAGTATTAGCAGTTTATGATGTTACATATAATAAGTATTTTAGAAAATTAAGCAACTTGTAGGGTTATATTTTGTGTACAATTAGAGATAATTTCCATTGATTTCTTCTATTTTTAATGAGATAAATTTTCCCACATTCCATCTAACTAATACATAAATATATATTTGCTTTTATCAGAGATTGACAATGTCTAGAACTTTGGCACGCATTCAAAATTTAATTGAAACCTTTCGTTTTAACTGCTTTCCTGGAATCTTTAGTTACCTTTTTATTACTTAATAATATGGCAATATTACGTTACTTTCCATTTAAGGAACCTTTTTGCAAATCATTGGGAAAAGTAACTGGGATGATAGGGTCAGGTGGGGTAAAATGGGTAGTGGGGTAAAGTGGGTAATCAAAATATATGGTTTAAAAAACAAGTTATTTTAATTTAAATTTGCATTTTTTTGAGTTGGTTATTATACATGGCTGTTCTGAATTCTGTTTCACAAAATATATTTTTTCAATAGATTATTTTTAGTGAGTGGTAGCACTTTAAATTGAAGTAGATAAATTCAGGTCGCATGTTGTCTGCTTAAACTTCTATCTCCAGCTCCTGATTTTTGAGGAATTTTTATTACTGTGTCATAATATCTTTAGTTGGACATTTTTATAGCTGCTTAAAATTACAGGGAAGAAAAAAAGACTTTTTCTATTTTTAATCTCATATTTTGAAAATGGGGTAAAATGGGTATATACGGTTAGGCTTATCATTCAAGCAAGTTGTTTTAAAAAATACAGCATATTTTCCTTTAAATGAATATTAATTCATTTGTGGTTAATTTAAAATGATTAAAACCATAAAGATACCATGATTTTATAAAATAAACTTCGCTCCATCATAATAAACAAAAATAAGCCAGAGGTATACTTATTCTAGTGTTTGTGTGCACTTTCGCACAAAATAACGAATTTTCTCAGAATATGCTGGGCCCAGCCTGTTGCTGGTCATCACATTTGTATTTGATTGCAATCAGATGCTATCAAGTTCTCTAATGTACCTTTAAATTCTCGGAACACATCCTCGTTTTAATCCATGCGTCACAAAGCACAATTTCGTCACCTTATAAAGATTTGAAAAGTGCAATATTATCGCCAATTTCAACAAATACTTCAGATTTGACAACTACCTGCATGAGTTATTTAAAACAACTTAAACAGGTGCTGGCAAATACCGGAAGTAAATGACAAAGATCTTTTAGAAAGGCTAAGAGTTGAAAGTGAAAAACATAAGGAATTTAAAAACAAGAAAATAAAAGATAGGAAAAAGAAAGTCTTCATTCAGAGGAACTATCTGGAATAGAAACTGCTGAAAATATGCTTATGAAGCAAAGTTTAACGACAGGTGAAAGGGTATAAGTATTGTACTTAGAGGAAACAAGCAAGAAAGAATTTATTGGCAAATATATGGCTGTTGAGAGAAATATTATGAGGTGAAATATTTAATAAAAATCCAAGATGGAAGATTTTTTTAATTTTTCCTGATATATACGGCATAGATTTCATTGAAGAACATCAAATAATAAAAAAATTTAACGAGCCACAATTTAACAATAGGCCATTACTTTTATGGATATCATGCGTTCAAAAAAACCTTATTAATATTCTGTCAAATTTACTATTTGTACTATTTTTTAATTAAATAATTTAATTTTGACAACTGACTCTTTCGTCTTTACTATCTCACTGCATTGAACAAATAGTATGCTTTTTTATCACTTCTTAGACTTTAATACCCATTCTACCCCACAGGCGACCCATTTTCACCTGCGTGGGGTAAAATGGGTACACAAAACATATAGTCATAAACACTCCTCTCAAAAATAAATTTGTATCAATTTATGCGTGAAAATCATTTAATTCTACTCTCAACATATGTAATGTATACATAAAACAAAAACAAAAAATTAGAAACGAAATATTTTGACAAAAATACTTGAGTGAAAATCCAAAGGTAGGCTATTTTATACCCATTTTACCCCACCTGACCCTACTTTTCCCAGAGCTAAAACTTGGTAATGATACCTTACCTTCTCATTGCGAGACATCCATAAACGCCTTGAACTTTCATAAACTTTTCAGTCATAGCTTTTGTAAATGTCTTTTCCGAGTCTAACTTTACTTTCCTCCTCTTTACTAGAGGCATAGACTACCAAAAAAATATAGAAACAATTCACAAATCCTTCTCCTACTGATAAACAGCTCCACGAAGAAGACTGAACTCTTTTGAAGAAACTTTCTTTTCCTCTCAATATCTATTTATCCTTGAAAAGGGACTAGTTTTAAATACATATTTATTTTGTCACTTATTCTTCTTTCCACCAGAGAAACATTAAAATTTAAAGACATTTGAAGCATAAGGATTTAAGTAAACGTCGCCTTACAGTTACTTTTTCTCAGTCAGATAGTGTTAAATTTCAAATCTGTAGAAAAATATTCACAAAAACTGCGTAAATATACTTTTTTACCCCCCCCCCCTTAAAAAAAGGGAAATTGTAATGGACAAATTAATATTTTTATGACACTCATTGAGAAACGCAATGAATACATTTGTTTTACACAAACTGCACTGTGTATAACTTCGCACACGGGTTTCAGGACTACAAAAGGCTCTTTTATCATAAAGCGTACAATTGTAAGCATTGAAATGTAAGAAGTCGATTAAGTTGATATATTAGTACATTTTTTATTCAATGACAAAAGGCGATTCTTTGCTTTCCCGAAACACGTGTATGCTGTTTTTTATTTTATTCGTTTTGCTTTAAATAATCATTAATAGTATTCCACGAACAAGAGGCTAAAAAAAATTTGAACAAGCGTATGTATACATTAAAAAGACACATGCACCTCAACGTATGGTTATTACAGAAAAGAACATTTTTTTTTTAAAGAAGAGGAGTTAAAATATTGCATTTTAATGCACAAATGTAGTCCAATACATTTGGTCTTTGGTAGGTCATAGATGTACCTCTGTGTGGTGTACCTTAGGCAACGTTTATACATCAAAATTATCTACAACTCTGGCATGAGATCTTGCTCTTAATCCCAATATCTGAGAATTTTGCAGTGGAATGCCAGGGTTTTTTCGCAAGCAAAGAGACAAGAGCTCCTCCACTCTTTACGAGCTTATGGCATCCATGTATCGTGGTGGGTAGCATTTCAGTTGAGAATATTAAGTTCTTCCCATTAAAGGGTCATACACTTTATCTTGTACCTAAGGCGAGGCGAATAGCCAGTGGTTCAATCTCGTAACCCTTCTGAAAACAAGGGTTTCTCAACTCGCCTTGAACTCCTACAAGAAGTGTTCAAGACTGATACAAGTGAGAGCGTGCGGAAGGCATTGGCCTACGAAACCATTAACTATTGCTACCCGGAGGAGGAAGGGTGTTTGGTCTATACTGATGGCTTCCGAACGAATGTTTCCACCAGTACTGGAACTGGTGTGCACTGTGAGCTGTTCTCTCTATACACCCCCATTGGCCAATATGCAACCACTTTTAACGGTGAGGTGGCTGCCATCCACCAAGTCCTGTTACAATTTCAGCTTCGTCATGGTGTTTTTTTAAAGGTAGTTTTACTTTCCGACTCCAAGGCTGCCCTCCAGGCTATAGATTTACAAAGAGACTCTCGTTCCTCAACCGCAGATCAGTGCTATAATCTCCTCAACTAGCTATCAGACAAGGGAAGAAAGGTTGTGCTTCATTGGATTCCAGTGCACTGCGGAATTCAGGACAATGAAGTTGCCAATTTTCTGGCTTTTAGGGGAGCTTCTGTATATCAAACAACTCAATCTGCCAAGCCTTTCCGAACCATCAAGGCAATTGTCAGAAAAAAATTTGTAAATAACCGAAACGGCCCAGAAAGCGATTTGTGGCAATTTTCCGTCTCATTTCTGTACATGACTGACTTCAAAAGCACTTTCATCGCATCAATGTCTTACCGGACTCTCTTTGTCATCTATGTGATTTAAGGGAGGATATGGACATGCAACAGCTACGCAAATGCCCTGTTCTTCCTCAAACTTCAATTCGGGAGCGTTATTGGGTGGCGAGAGCTGTCCTGAGTTTATAGATTTTCTAATGTCACTTTTATTCTTGTTCTATGTTTTCTGTGATTTTCAGTTGTCTTATCATTTGCCATTGGACATTAAAATAAAAAAAAAGTTCAGTATATTTAGTGGTGGTTTTAAATAAGATTGACATATTTTGCAAGATCTCATTTACTTGTTTATCTTAAATTTATATTGCTTTTTGGCTGATAATGATTATTCATGGGTGAAACTTCTTTCCACTGGTGTTTCAATGTTGTCTGCATACAATGTATTCAATAAATACACAAAAGTTGGCATGATTCACATTTTTGGTGTAAAAATCCTTAACTAATTTGCACTTAAGGTTTCTGTTTAAATTGTTATCGTCACTTTAATATCTTTCTTCAAGAAGTGGGACATTTGAGTACATTGCAAATATGTGCGGGGACAACAGAACAAGCTACTTAAAAACAGGAATGTCCGTCATTTTTTTTCTCCAAAAGTTGAAAATTTCATTACACAGAGATTAGCTAAAATGCTAATATATACATTCTTATTGTTTCTCTTAAGAAAAGCAATTTTGTACACATCATGAGCTAAACAAAGTATCAATTAAGGAAGACACCGAGTAAGGTAATTGCCCTTTGGAAATAATTACTAGAAATCGAGTATACGTCAGCGCTGATCCATTGAGAAATGCAAATTAAAAGAAAAAAAGAAAACATGATTTCATCAATGACTGAGGGTAGGAACTACATGCTTTAAATATCCTGTTTAAAAACATTCTAACGAAGTTCTTTTACTGCTTTTGGTATCTCTCGTTAAATTGTGTTCATCATATCAAGTCAATAAAGCAAATAAAAAGTTCAAGTCATGCATAATATAAAAAAAAAAAACAGCTTCCCCAAAAATACCCATTTGAAATACTAATAGCCATCCAGAGCACTGCTTATGTATGTGGAACTCTTCCTTTGATATTCAAAACAGCCTGTTTTCAATAACAAGTTGTATTGCGGCCAGACTCGTCTCGACCTTCAATGCATTAAGAGGTCAGTGAATTTACTTCGGCTTAAGCAAATAGATGATGAAGGGTAGAAAACACTCTGAAGCAGTGAATACGATGCAGTGTAAAACGTCAGAGGAGTGATAAATGTCTTATGCAAATACTGAATTTCTCAGCAGTTGGAGGGGAAACTTCCATTCCAAGAAGTAAAATAAAATGAAAGTCCTGAATTTTAAACTCAAGCGAAGGACAAGCACTAAAATGAAGAGCGTGAAGTAGTTTTATGTTTTGTTTAAGTGTATGAGTAGAAAATACAGCTTAAATTGTATTTAAAATGTACAACAGTTTGTCTTTTGACCCATTTGTTAATTCATTTTTGAAATTAGATTACTTCTTTTGCGTTCTAAAACTTTTTGTTAAGCAGAAATCATCTTTTTAGAAAACATGATGTTAACATAATTCCAGTCATAAATATTTCCTATTTTTAAATAAATAATTAATGTAAAACTGGTTTTGTTGCAAAACATGCATTAACAAATACGAGCAATGTTTCTTGAGTCAGTTTTATGTATAAGTATTTTTGTACAAAGAGACATATAATTAAAAACATCTTATTCAGCTAAACAGTCTAAATAAGAGAAATTAAACAGTTTTACACTTTATTTATGGTTATCACAGTCGATTGAACTAAACTGTTTACAATTTTGGTTCTAGAGTATTTGGTTTATTTGCATCATTAAACTAACGAATCCTTATATATTATTTCTGTAGCCTGTTTTTGGTTTCTACGCCAGATTTTCCTCAATTCTTGATCAATTTCTTTGATTTACGCCTTATTTTAAAGCTTATGGTGCTGGCTACTGACGAAAAATAGACCCACGGTCTAAAAATTGCTTTTTTCAGCCGAAAAACCTGTTTTAAAGAACCAGAATGAGGTTTTCGGTTAAACTTATAACTTTAATTTGCGTTATGACCGACAGAGCTGAATAGCTTGATCGGCAGAGCGTTCTCTTCGTAACCAGGAGAATGTGTGTTCGGGCACACGTCCGGACAATCTGCAGCAAAAAATTAGAGAAATATCGCGCATTACATGAACACTTAATTAAGTGAATAACTACTATGAAGAAATAGAATAAATGAGAAGGAAACGCTCCTTGCTGATATGAAAACTTGAAGTGACTTTGTGCTAAATTACTTCTGAATTGTACGCTTTTTTTTTTCTTTTTAAGCTTTGGCTCTGGTAAGAAAATTAAAGCATAATGTAAGCGAAAATATAGGTAACAGGTTTAAGATTTCAGACTACAATAGAGCTGTTTTTTGTTCAGAAAAAAATAATAAATCGTATATTGAAATATATATTCTTCTAATGAGTTTTTGACTCTTTGTACAAATAAAAAAATTACTACCTCAATTTGAAGGGTAAAATATATATTTTTTCTTATTTTTGCAAAAAAACAAATAGCTTATCACATTTTTACTACATTCGAGAAGCTGCGCTTAAAAAAGAGCATAGTTCAATTTATTTTGTATTTTAACCGTGCTGTTAAATGATGAACACGTGCTGCCATCTAAGTCATAACGGTTCAAGCAGCCTGCGGTAACAAATTGTAAAAATTTTCAAGAATAAAAAAATGTTTATTCAATATCTTATCTTATATGTTATTCCCTTCTCATTTTAAAACTTATCAGGCTGGCTAATGAAGAAAAATAGACTTACGGTTGAAAAATCAAGTTTTCGAAAACGCATCTTGCTGTTTCAAAACCTTGATGCTGCCTGTAGTTCTTATGCATTTTTTAAAAGCCAAGTTCTAATACAGTTTTCCATTTTTTACGTCGCTTTCGGCCAAAAAAAAAAAAAAATAGCCTGTGTGTGTGTTCATATTTTAATAGAGCTTAAAAGCACTGGACTCAGTTGTTCGGTTAAATTGATAAGTTTTTTTTTGGTAGAGCGTTCGGCTATAAACTATCTGAACTTCGGACAAGTTTGGGCCGTCCGAAAGAATATCAAATTTATATTAGTATTACGCATTACATGTACTCATAACATACAAACGTAATAAAATAAAAGCAGTGGGAATGCTACTTGGTGTTTCGACTCCTTTATGCAGGCTACAGTTATCATTCGGATAAGTTGACTGTTAATCGAAGAGTGTTCTTCCTTTTTTTTAAGCTTTGACTAAATCCAGACCACTCAGCATAATGTAAGCATAAAAAAGTATTAAATTTACCTAAAGGGAATCCTTTTTGTGCAGAAAAAGATTTTCATTGTATGCTGAAATGTAAATGTTTCTAATAGCAGTGTTCGACCTTTTGTACAAATGAAAAAATATTACGCCAAATTAAAACTACGAGTTTCACCCAGTAAACCTTTAATTTTTTATTCGCGCGAATACGATATAAAGCTTTAAAATTATTATTAACTTCATTAGCAAGAAATCATTTTCTACTCCTCTGCTTTCTGCTGAAAAAAAAAATACATTTTGTCTACGTTCGAAAAATTACACTTAAAAAACGGACTCAGTTCAACTGGTTTTGGTTTTGAATTTTTAGTGTTCGATTAAAAGAGAAACAAGTGCGGGCATTTGAGCCGTAACTCATAAAGCAACCTTCTATGTGAAATAGTTCAATATTCATAGATAAAAGCACTTATTTTCAATCTAATTTATTACTTCTCTAGAATCTTCGTTTCAATCGCTACGTGAGATCTTCGTCATTCTTTAATCAAATTCCATGCTTTTCGAATAATTTTAAATCGTATCATGCTGGTTAATGACAAAACATAGAAGCATAATCTTATTATTATTATTTTTTTTTTTTTTTTTTGGCAAAAAGCTTTGTTTGCTGTTTTTTACTACGCATTCCTTCAATGAATAACTTTCGAAAAGAAGGGCGCAATTGCTACGTTCGTTGGGGTGTCGGGCTGTTAATCAGAATGGCGCCAATTCGAATCCGTGCCAATAAATATCTCTTCAATATTTCTTTTTTTTTCCCGTCAGATGCTCACATGGGCAGGACTGTATTTGCCACAACCTGTTTTTTTAGATGCACAATTATTGCTTTTTCACGAGTCACTACTCAGCCACACTTTTAATGATATTTATGTTTGAATTGAAAATATGTACGACCAAAAGGTGAGCGATGATCAAATTATCACAACATTGTATTTAACGAGGTTTTGTTACTGATGTCTTTAAAATACATGCCTTCTCTTTTCGGCTTACTTTTTTTTCGGTTCTTCGTCATAATGTTCTTCCTTTGAAATTCTTAAAGAGCGAAATACCTTATGAAACGATTCGAAGCACAGTGCGGAGTTCCGCACAGGTCGACTAGTCTACATAAATTTTCAAATGATTAGTTTTCAGTCAGCGCAACTGCCAAAAGCAAGGACACTGTTAATATTATTTAAACGATACAAGTTATCTTTTTTTATGTGCCTGGTTTTAAGATTTTTTTTCTAAATGAAATCCATCAAAAAAATGTGTAACCAATAGTTCGAGAAACCCAAATATGTGAATCAGAACAGTTTGCTACTTCTTGAAAAACAGATTCAAGTTATACTTTAATTTTTATTTCATATATTTTTAGTAGTACGAGTAAACTTCAGGTAATCTTGGCAAGTGATAACTTCTACTTAAAAAATCAGCACTTTTATTTACAAATATTTACAAGAAAGCATGCACAGCTGCTAAAACAACAGTACAAAGTCATTAAACAGAGTAAACACAGCTCAAATCAAGTGTTTACGATCAAAACGCAATGGGAAAAAAAAATCACATTACTAATAGCTTTTCATCACAGCTACAAAACAGCGTATGACTTATTAACTGACAACTAAGTCAAAGAGTTTGGAGATGTCTCATTTATTTTTTCACCGGGGAATTAAATATCATATAATGCTCAGAAATCTTGTTAAATCGCTAACAAATAAGGCATCATAAACTAATGTAAAAATTTGGTCGGAGATTTCTTTATTTCCTGCCAAAAGTAAAACTAAAACCACGCTGCAAACATCCAATAGATGTACAATTTCTCAGTGCACATGGACCATTTTCTTCGTATCTACAATGATTTAAGTTAATTAGCTCACCACTATGTGTATGCAGTCAACCTGGAACTCCTAAACGTTACATAAAAACTGTCATCTAACCAGCTCTTTCCATTGTACTTACAATTCCAGTCTTTCATTTTCCAAAAATATTACACATATTTTATCTCATCCGGTTTCACTCAAGAATATCCATAAAATAATGTCCTTACTAATGTCCCTCATAAGCAGAAAAATTTAAATATCCAGGCTAAAAACGTTCAAAGAACTTTAATTGCCGCTAATCTTTATCTTTACTAATAATGAAGCTCAAAGTTTGTCTGGATATCTGGATCTCTGTCGGGATATTTGTCCCGATCTATGTCCCAATCTCTGTCACGCCATAGCACCTAAACCGTTCGGCCGATTTTCATGAAATTTGGTACAAAATCAGTTAGTAGAATGAGGATGTGCACCTTGAAGCGATTTTTCGAAGATTCGACTTTGTTCTTTTTACATTCCAGTTTCAAGAACATTTTACCGAGCAAAATATCCTAACATGAACGAGTAAATTACCATAACATGGACAAGGAAGCTACCGTTATCATCTGTTATTTGTAAATATACAGGCTAATCAAACGACCTTTTAATTTTTCTACTACAAGAAAAGCCGTGCGAGTACCACGCCATGGTTATTTGATAGTATATTTTGGCAATGTTTAACCAAGGCTTCACTTGATACGCGTCTTATATAAGACGCGTATCAAGATCAAGTTGATACGCGTCTTATATAAGACGCGTATCAAGTGCAGCCTTGGTTTAACATGTAGAGAAATGCTTTATTTTGACAGGGCTGAACTGAATTCGGTAACTTAACGGTTTTACTGGTAAGAAACACTGTGTCATTTCAGGGGAACGAAGAACGTAAAAAAGGTCAACAATGAACACTATCTACTAGAGTTTAGGGTTAAGCACTCGAGTTAGGGTTAAATTTTCAAATATCAAAATATCACTAAACAGGCAATTGCTGCGTTCAAATGTAGTTACGGTGGAATTCATTTCAATTCAACAAGGGGCAAAACTTGATGGTCCTAGATTTTTTTTTTAAATTTAACATATGTTGAAATTCATACTTTTTTTTCGCTCAAAAATTCTTGGGGCGAGATACAGGCCGCCAAATATGGCTCTCCAGTAATGATTTCTCACTTGGGATTTTAGTCAAAATCTTCAAAGTATATTATTTTAGGAACGATAGAACATATTTTGTTGCGGTTTGTTTTATTTAAAAGGATATTTTTTCCTGTTTAAAAAAAATATGCAACATTTTGAATAGTATGCTTTAGTTTTTTTTTCATTCTTTTGAAAAAAAAATAATGTTTTTGATTTTTCGAAAACTTTAAAATATTTCATTTTTTACAGCTTATTAGTACCACTGAGCACTACGTTATCTGAAAAGGAGAGCTTCCACTTTTTCGTTTAACAGATTTTAGAGGCATTTGAAAAAATGTCGGTTTTTAAGTTACTCTTTACGTAATGGCAGACCTAAAAATTCAGAAAAAAAAAAAATCGCAACAAGGGGCCATAAAACACTTTTTATTAAGTTATATGGCGAAATGTTCATTTTGAGTCTCCACTTTATCCAGGAGCTTTATTTTTTAAGAAATCAAGAACGCAGGGCAGACGATTCGCTGCATTTCCTCACGCAACCTTTCAGTGTAGCGTCAAAAGAATCGTTAAGCGCAATTCCATCTTGGTTCCATTAAATACAATTTCTAGAATAATGTAGCGACTCAAAATGCAATTTTCGTTATATGACTGAATTAAAAGTTTTTTCTGGCCATTTGCTGCGAAAAAAAAATTTTGAATTTTCTATTCTGCCTTTACGTAAAAGCTCATTAAAAACCTCTAAAATTTCCTAAACGAAATAGCGGAAGCTTTCTTTTTCAGGCAACGTAGTGCTCAAAGGTACTAATAAACTGTAAAAAAGTGAAAACTTTTGAAAATGGCGTTTTTGAAAAAAATAAAAAACATTATTTTAAACTTTTTTTTTCAAAGGTACTAATAAACTGTAAAAAAGTGAAAACTTTTGAAAATGGCGTTTTTGAAAAAAATAAAAAACATTGTTTTAAACTTTTTTTTTTTTTAACTCTTTAAAAAAATCTAAAGCACACATTTCAAAATGTTGCATATTTTTGTTTGTTGCAAATTACTGTCTACATCGTCTTGGTAGATTTAAAGAGAAATAAAAATATTTATGGATAAAAAAATATTTTATCTTGCATCATATTATGAAATGATAACACATATGCTATAAACTATTATATCGAATATTTTAAAATATTGTCATTGTACATCAAAAAATAACATTAGTTACTTTATAGAATATCAGATGTATGCGTGGGAAATCGACTTAATAAGAATGCTGAGTTTTAACATAATAAAAGTTTGAAAGCAAAATTCTGTAACCAAAAACATACGACAAAAACGAAGCTTTTTTTCTAAATATATTCAAAAACCAAATCGATAAAGCATGTGGGTAAACAGCTTTACAGTCAGCCAACGTCTATCGAAGTAAAAAGGACTACTTACGGACGGCAAATAAATGATGACGGTAGATTTTTTCATGCAACTCTTCTTTTCCCTTTTACTTCGGAATCAGCACATAAAATCATGCATAATCAATGAGGGATTTATGTAAATTTTAGCTACGCTGAACACAAGTGGGAAAAACTATCAGTCCTCAGGCTATGGATTAAAGTATGTTGGCAGAAAGGATTAAGGGGTAAATATTTTTATATGGGAATATTTTCGTTGCTCTCCGAGATGTAGGCAAAGGCTTTTTTGATAAAACTTTTCAGTGCTTTATTTTGTTCACAAGTACAGTCATGTAAAAATATATAACTTCATAAACTGCGATTTTTTTTCTTTGTTTAACAGAACTTGAAAAGACACGAAGATAAAATGTGAGGAAAAATGCTTAAATGTCTATCATATATCTTGACATCTATTACTGAAATGATCTATTACTGGAATGATGATTGTTAGTTATACTATTTGAGAAAAAATGCTTTTTTGTAATTTTTAAGAACATAATGGCCTTCAATGTGTCGAAAGTTTTTTGAAACTATTATAATGTTTCTATGTATTAGTTTCTCGAATTTTAAGAATGTAGTACTTTTTTTTAATTAAAAAAGCACAATTTTATGGGGGCAATGGACGATTAAAATGTCAATGGTGTTTTAAAAATGCCAGAGCAAAAATAATATTGTAAGTTCAGAACATATTGGGTTATATTTCACCCATCGGAAAAGATTATTGATTAGGGTGGACCGGGGCACGTTTACGCAGTGCCCTTTTTCCAAAACAAGTTATAACTGGAGAGCCAACAGTCATATCTGATTGATGCTGCTCCCTAGCAAGTATTAACACAAATTTTTGAGCATCAGTAGAGCTTCAGTTCAGCATGCGGATAGAAAAATCTGTTTTCTATCAAGATGAGTAAATTTTTTGTTGAACATTTTGAAGCCTATTGTAAATAAATAGTACTTTGTTAAGAATAAATAAATATATAAAAATTATTAGAATTTTACTTTTTTGAGAATTGTATTTGAATGGACACAAAAGTTATTAAATTTTGTTACACGTTAAAAATAAATCCAAACTTGCTGACGTTGCATTTTTACGCATTTTTATCGAGGCACATTTACGCACGTTCTCCACTGTGTCTTCCTACTCTGCCTTACTTCTAAAAGGGCCCCGGTTACTTTTTTCGCTCTGTCGTGTCTCAAATCTTTAATATTTTCAGGTTATTTAGTTTTGAAAATCAGAATTCATTTTAAATTGAGTAACAGATTCGTATCTTATAGCTTACAATCATATAGTGTTGTCTTCATGCCTATTCAACTTTAACTTTATACACTTTTCAGCCTTTAATACATTTTCGTTATTTTAAAGATGGTTGAATGAAAAAGTTAGAACGCTCAGTAAAAAGTAAATTAGTGAATAATTCTATTTACGAAGTAGAAAACTGTGCTTGTACCTATTGTTTGAAAAAACACAAAAAATCGGAAAAAGGGGGAAGACAGGGTTCAATGTCTTAAATGTCAAACGCAGTCCCATGACAAGTATGCGAAAAGAAATACTTTATGTTTGTTAGTAAAATCTGACAGTGATGAAGAATATGAATAAATAGTCTCTGTTTTGAGCTAGCAGTAAGCCCTATGATTTTAGTTTACCCTATAAAATGTTCATTAATTGGTTATTTGTGATTTTCTTATTTTTAAAGTGTTTTAAGAGAAATAAAACATTTAAATTTGGTTAAATATCTATTTCACTTTCACCTTGGTATCATTTTTAAAATGCGTAAACGTGTCTCACTCATTACGTAAACTTGCCCCGTGTTCGAGGCAGGTTTCCTCTACCGACTTTAATCAAAAAACATTTTTTACGGTTAAAAACACAAGCTGAACAATAACTGAATATTGAAATTTTGACTTCATTACAATGTCTAAATTTTCCTAGGTTAAAACATGAAAATTAGAAAATTCATTGAAACATTCGTATACGTGCCTCGGTCTACCCTAACTCAGAAAACACCATCTTCAACTCGAATTTAGCATTTTTAGAAAAATAATTCACACTTCAAAACTACTATTTAACAACATTTCAAAAAAAATAATAATAAAAACGATATTATTAAACAAGATATTTGTAGTTCGGCCATTATAGTTATTTACATGACATACATATATTTCATTATTAAAGTTTTAAAAAATACCAATAAAAGTTTAACTTTATTGATTTATACGCATTTAAATAGCTCGTGTAGGCGCAAAGAAATTGCAATCTAAATGTATCTAGAAACGATATACAGTCATCTCCCAATATCTCGAAGTCCCAAGGGACCGGCTAAAACATTCGAGCAATCGGTAGATCGAGATATCAAAAGTTAGTTTTCCAGCCTTCTGAAGAATCATTTTTATTTTCTTTTTCAGGAATAGTGCATACTGGGAAAACTTAAACACCTATAATTTGGATAAAATTAATTATTAGTACTACGCAAAAATATCTTTACGGAGAATAAATTTTGCTAAGATACTTAGATAAAGGAAGATTTTTTTTTTGACTGCTTCCATTTTTTTATCGCATCTTAAAACGTTATAAGGTTAAATGTTGTTGGTCCAATTTCTTTTATTTTGATTTCATTTCGTATTGCTTTCAAACGGCTAAAAGCAGATTATTTGAGTCATCCAGAAAATAAAGGATACTTTTATTAATGATTGCCAAAATTTTAAGTCTTTGAAAGATTAACTAGCAATTAAAATTTTAGGTCTTCAACAACGGGAAAAAGTAGACCGATCGGCTACTTCTCAGATAATCTTGCAACACTGTGCGCATTAAGGATCAATATTGTAAATAAATTTTCCCCTTCACACAATCTACGAAGCAAAGCAATGTGCTAAAGGGGGTGGAATATACTTTTTAAAATAAAGTACTTTACAAAAAAAAAACTTCATTTTTCTTATTTCGGCTGCATTTTTATGCATAAAATGGAAACGAAACTTTTACTAGGGAACGACTTAAACGCAGTACATTCGAGATATAGAGACGAATTTGTAATGAAAACACTAAACTATTATTTTGGGACCGAATGAAAACTTCGAGATAAACGAATATTTGAGTTATATTGCTTCGAGTTATCGATAGTTGACTGTAATTATATCTGTATATTTAATCATAGTTTCTTGTTTCGATATCCGTAAGTTTATGAAGCAGATTATATGTTCTAAATTAGTCTTATTTTAAAATTGATTAAAAAATTGTATTTATTATATTTCTCGCCACATATAAATGTAGGTAACTACTTATGATAAATGCTATTTTTAGATATAACTATAATTGCAAAGCATATAGGTCATATTTTAAATCAAAAACTAAATCCGTTTGCTAATATTTGGAAAGTTTAAACTAATGCTTGCTGTCTAGATGACTTTAACGAGAAACCAGATAAAGTTTGAAAAATAGCAATGTGTTTCATTCAAGTTATGGTGTTCATGACATTTACCATTTTTAGCTTTCTCCAAAAGTTAATGATCCTAATGGAAACTAAGCCATTAACACAAATTTACGATGCTATTTGATTTATTATGCTCTAAATCACTGCACTGGTATCCTCAATGCGTGGCCAAAAATGAGTAGCTAAGAATATAAAAATTAATTTTCTTGAGGTTTGATGCACTTACAGTTATGCGTAAGATGTCAAAATCCGGATATCTTCGTGATAAACTATTAATCTGGTAATGGTATAGCTTCAGTGGGTGAAAGTCATAGTAATGCAGAAAAACAATAAAGAATCCTTTCGACAAAACGCAAATACAAATGGTATTACCAACGATATTATTAAAATGCAGCAATATCGCAGAGAGAATAGTTGTTTAAAGGCTATTATTATATTTTTTAATGCTTACCGCAGATAGCTGTAAAACAATGAAGCAAGTTTTAAATTGAGTCTTGTAGACGAAGTGAGCTGAACTATTTATGGAAATTTTTCAGAAATATTGGTAAGACTTGCAATACTTTACGTCATGTTACGGAAATTAATTTAACACTAAAATAAAGAATAAAAAAAAAATTAATTGCAATGATATCCAACTGCAAGAATTATCTCCCATATTATCAAATGTAAAGCTTAGAAGTATCATTGTTTAGTCTGCAAACATATTCACAGAAAACGATCGGCTAAATAATTACAAACATAATTACAATGATCATACTTTCAAGTATACAGTTTAGAAAAACTTAAGAAAAAACATTTTAAATTATTTGCAGAAAATTCTCTTCGATAATAATCATAGATAATACCCGTTACGGTTTGTCTAAGCATAAGTAGGCTTCCTGCTTCCTATGTCCTGTAAAAAATCTTGTTTGTGGGTAAGCTTCGGATTTTTTTTTTCCGGAAATCACCAAATAAAATAATTATTTAAAACTGTCATTTATCCACCCGTATAAAGAGACGATGACTGCATTCATTCTGTCATTTGCTTGTACTCAATGGTAAGGAATTCCTATAACATTTACAATATCGAAACTTAAAACAAAGTAACCTATATTTGTATACATTTAGAAGCTATATTTTAGTAATTCGTTTATTTATTTTATTTAAAATATCCATTAAATTACGTTACAGGGACGATTTTACCCCCCCCCCCTTCCTGACATATTGCATCATTTAAAAGAATGTTTCGGCATAGTATGAAGTTTGCTTCTAATTTCGAAAGCACGCTGTTAGGACTTAATTTGGTGAAAATTTGTGGCTAAATTGAGTTCTCTGCCGATAATGTTACCAGACTATCAATTATAAAATTTATTTACGTTCGATTTACTACATCCCAGAGCTATTTTTATTTTTATTTTTTTTTTAAGATAGGAGGTTCATTAACTATTATCCCCATTGAAACATAAGAATTATTCATTTCTTTAAAGGGAGAGAAAATTTAATTTTGTTTTAACCGGTGATTTAAGTAAACTCCTTTTACTTCGAGGAGAAGGGGATTTTCAATTGTATCGAATTGTAATGCACATTTGTAAAAAGAAGGGAGGTTCTGTCAAAAGGAAGTTTTCCCCCGAAAATTATCGAGAGCAGAGGAGACGGCAGACGCTTAGCATGTTCACGTGAAAAAATGTCGCTTTTACTTAAGCTACCAAAAAATAATCAAAAATAGTATTTCATGATTGAGATTTTTTCCCATTTTGTGCACAAAAATTACATAAAGAATATATGAGAAACGAGAAAAATATAGTGACACTGAATATTTATATGTAAACCAGATAGAAACTAATTGTTATTGTTATTGTACAAATATATTTTTAATAATAGTAAATAATTCTGCATTGAGAAACGTTTAACTTGTTAATCGCGTATATAAAGTTCTTTTTAAGCAATATTTTTCTTCACCAGTTTTTTGCTAGAAATTGAAATATCTTTCTTGACCTTAAACCCTTCAAAAACAAACTAAAACATGTAAAAATACAATTTTATTAGTATGCGTATGAAAACAGTTCGATAAAAGTGTAAAAGATATTCCCAATTAAGTTAAGTCTTTCTCATTTGCTAAAGTTTCTCTTGATAGCCCAATTTTTACTCAACACTTTGAAAAGTAATCTTTTAAGAGACCCTTGTCATTACTTTAAGAACAAAATCTATCCGGAAATATTGCTTCTTCAGCTGCTTCCTGAATAATGCATCCGTTCTAAAATATTATAGAAGTACTGTGTATTTGATAGCAGTACTATGAGCGGCAGATAAAAATTAATTATGTTGTTAATTAGTTTTCCATTTTTATCGTTCTGAAGTATTTCACCCCAAATTGGTTTACAAGTTTTAAAAAATAATACTTGTAAATGAAACGGAACAATGTCTTTCGTAACTAATTATTTGTTTAAAACAGAAGCAGATGCAAGGAGATATGCAATACAAAAAGAGAAGCTCTGATTACATTGGCGTAGCAATTAAATGTACGGAGCACTTGTGAAAATGTCATGTTCAACTTCACTATAAGACAAAAATGTTCTCGAATGATGACAGCACGAATCCTACTTATTGGCCTAACTTTTAAAGAAATGAGAAATTTTATGTTTCCTTGGTGGAAACATCTTTGTTTGTGCGCACCTGTGCAGATTATCATTAGAGGGTTTTTATGGAAATTTAAACTTTGATCGAACTTCAATGTTAGCATTTCACAAACTGTGCATCGCATATTAAAACCATATAAACCTCATAAGAATGTATAAGTTGTAGGTTGATGCCAATGCATCATTACATTGTGTATGTTTAAAAAAAGTAAAAGTACCCTTTTTGGAAAAAAAATTAATGTAGCAGTTAGTTTCTTCTCCAAGTAATAATTTAATTCATTGAACTATTTTACTTTACCTTCTATTTGCTTTTAACACTAATGTTTTGCTTTTACTGCAATATTTTTATCAATGACAACATCGTAAATAACATTTTAAAAGGAAATAAACGAACCAGATTGACATTTCCTTTTTGATGCTAAATGCGAAGTCTCTCTTTCGAGAAACCGCCATGCTCATAAACATGCATGGAAAATATAAAATCAAGAAGTAGCTATGACATCGAAAAGCTACTGCCATCAATATGAGAATGAGGGATGACTTTCCGAACAGATTTTCAGGAGTAGGAGAGCATTTTCTTCCGTCCTTTTCTCCATCTATGTCAATATGCGCTTCAAAAAAAAAAAAAAAAAATGGATTGTTAAATCTTTTATTTAAGCTATATCTTATCTTTGAAGATATTTCTAGCGCGAAGAGTGTATGTAAGATAATAAAAAAAAAAAAAGCTTTGGATACAAAGCGTTTGGCTGTGAGACAAATTTTATTTGATAAGTTAAACAAAAAGTAATGATATCTACATTACAGACGTACTTTTTTTTAAATTTATTTATTCCGATCTGTTTTCTAAATCTTTCTGTTTTATCCTTCGTTCACGTAAAAATTGATATATATATCATGTAATAACGGAAGTATAAAATACTAACAAACCTTTCGTAAGAAAGAAACTCGCTGAGAAATACCAATCCAGTGGCAAGGAACACACAGCGTCGTTTAGCACAAATAAACATATAAGTGAATATACGTGTTTCGGGGTTTCTAAAAACACCTTTTCCAATTCCAAACTGTGAGTTCCTAGATGTAAAGACATACGGTAAAAGCAACGAAAATGAACAGCAGGCAGCTTAAATTTCGGCTTTGAATTTCATTTTGACTTGTTTGTTTTTCTTATTTGCTATTTTGATATTTAAGCTGCCTAATGTTCATTTTCGTAGCTCACAACTTAACAGAACCCAGAAGCTCATAACTTTGAATTAAAAAGGGATTCCTGGAAGCCTCGAAACACGTGCATTTAGTAGTAGTTTTATTTGTGCTAAATAACATTGGATATTCCTTGCCATTTCTCAGCACGCTCAAAATTTGTTGTGGAAACTTAGTTCTAAAATTATTATTATGAGATTAAAATGAAGTAATATATGCCCCTTTGTTGTTAAGATTTTTTTCGAGTTGTATTTTGGAAGATGTTTTTGTAATTAATATTTTAGTACCTAAAATTAAAAAGGGCAAGTTGTTCCTCGGAACAACCTGCCCCACAAAAAAGAAACTAGCCCCACACGCACATATCCCTGTAAAATTTGATTATAGGTTAAATAACGAAGCGATAATTGTTTCAGCGTAGTATTTTAATATACACAATAGGGTGGTTCAAAACAAATAGATTTATTTGTTTCCAAATCGCATTGTCTCTCAAATGTTGTAGTTTGGTACCTTCATTTGAGGAAAAATAAAGCTGAAAGTTTGAAAAACTATGCTAAAAAGGTAAGTACGGGTATTAATGTCTGTCGGCTAATAAGGCCTAAACAACAAAAATACAACTTAAAATGTTCGCATCCACTCAAGGACGCACTCGTAGGTAGCTAACACGCATAAATGATACTTAATACTGGTTACGACATATTGCTCACATGTTGCGACCAGTGTGACGTGATTCGTTTTCGCGGAGGGGTAGTGCAACACGAATAATAAAAAATCGTCCGACAGAATGTTAAATAATTTTTGTAATATTACTTTTTAGGTATAGTTTTGCGCTCCAGTTTTCTGTTTACAATGCTTCTATCGATCTTTGATGTCTGAATTATATTTAGAGGCCAAATATTGTACTTTTGTGTACTTCTTCGTACACGATATTAGCTGCTAATAAGGCCAATCAAATTTGATCGTAGACCTTATTATACTGCTTTGTTTTTGCAACAATGTTTGTCAGTTTTACATCTTATTTTAAATCTTTGTCAATATATTATGGATGTTTATAAGTAGTTACGACTATTTACTAATTGGTTTAGTGTTATAATACTCCAAGTAGATCTTCTGAAAACTTTTACCACATAATTTACGGTTCTAGTTTGGACTATGAAAAAGACAATGTGTGGCTCGTTCCATTAAAAAAGTACAGCATTTCAGGAGCTTATGCCTACATCAGAGAAAACTATGAGAAAAGGAAAACAAAACACCAATTGTGATAAGAAAAGCCATTAATTATCAGAGAACCCCATCTGAACCCCTTTCTGAAGGAAATTACCTAAAGAAAACGATGCTGTTTCATATTGTCACACAGTTGTGAGAGAATAAGATGAATGACATGAGACTATATCTAAAATGCGACAAGTGGTATCATAAGGAATAAGTCGATGTGAAAGTCGACTACAAAGGTGATTTTGAGTTCCCCGACGGTTGTTAAACAAAGATTTTTTTCTCATTTTGATGACTTTAATCACGATTAATGGGTATAATTGCAATTGATCTCAGTTATCAATTTTAGAAGCTTATTTTGGTATATTTAAGAGCGTTACAGTTCTTAGGCCATAGAATAATAAGGCCTAAAAACAAGGTTTTAGAAAATGTTTTATTTCATGCTTGTTTTCTAAAAAACTGGTGATTTTTGGTTAGTTTCTGGTAAAAGTTGATTTGTATGTTTAATCAATATTACAATTTGTTGATTCGGATACATGGTTTTTTTTTTAATTTCCAATCTCCCTTTGTTAAGCCTTATTATCCACAACTACCTAAATTGAATTTTTCAAAAATAATAAAATTAGTTTATATATATATATATATATATATATATATATATATATATATATATATATATATATATATATATATATATATATATATATATATATATATATATATATATATAGTTTTTTCATGAGATCTTTCTTTTGCGCATACGCCTTGGGCTGCCCTATCTTAGGCGTATGCGCAAACTAAACATCTTATGTAAAAGCTGTAAAATATTTTTTAGGTTCAAACTACGCTATATTCTGACAATTTATGGCTACTGCATTATGAAAAAATACGAAAAAACTAATATTATTATATTTTGAATAATTCAATTTTTAGCATTTTTTTTTTTTTTTTCAAATTTTCAGTCTTATGCGCGAACTGAAGATGTAAACTGGATTTTTCCCCTCAATTAAGGATACCAAACAGCAACTTTTGAAATGTAACGCGATTCCGAAATAAAGAAATCAATTTTTTCAAACCACCCTAATACACAATGTATATTTCCATAAAAACAACAGAGAAAAAAACTTATCAATAAAAGCTCATGAAAAAGACTAAAAAGTTCGAAAACAAAAATATTTACAAAAGTAAATGAGTAATGCACGTGCTTAGCTTTTAATATACCAGACCCCACTAACCTGGCTAATATGGCTGCCATCTTATTTTTTCATTGAGCTATTTCAAAACGAACACCTTACCCGTGGAACTTTTAGCTCCCCCCCCCCCCTACATGCGGGGCAAAATGAATGGGGCAAAGTTAAATAGTTCATTTCGATTACTCACTCAATTTTTTTTCGAATCCCTAACGTATATCTTTTTTAATTCATTTATTTACATTCCTTCATTTAGTAATTTATATGTTTATTCATTCATTCACTTAATTTCTTATTCATTCACTCGTTTACTCACTCATTTATTTTTGATTATTTATTAATGAAGGATTCGAATAGATTTATTATAGAAGGATAAACAGTCGGGGCCCGTTCAACTTTTACCTGGTTCTTTGAGTGATCAAAAAGGAATGGGCCCCAACAGTTGATCCTTCTACTCCGCTTTTCAATTTATGATTTGTCTTATGTGTATATTGATTAAAAAACTATTTCAATGGTGTAGTTATTCAGTAGTACTTAATAACAGTCTAAACACAACTTGGCTTATGCTTTTTCTTTTTAGTTTTTTTTTTTTTTTTTTTTTTGGGGGGGGGGGGTACGCATTCGGATATTTTTTGTTTTTATTTAATAATAATTTTTATTAATTATTTTCCAATAGCTTTTAAAAAGTGGCAGTTTGAATACTTCTAAACGAAACCATTCAATTACAAATGCACTTTAAGTGACACATTAATGTTTAAGGTAAGAACTGTAAATACTAAGTGATCAAAATATTTGAAGTTCAACAAAATGCACATAAATAATAATGCTGTGAAAAAAATGTTATTAAAAGTAAAATTAATTGCATGCTTTAATTTTTATGGTAGCTCGTTGTTTTCAAGAAAGCCCAAGTTTAATAATGTGGTTTTTCTTTAAAAAAGAAATTACATTTATAACAATATTTCAGAGCATCGTTCAAGAGTAATTTTATCTTTATTTAGAGTAGTAAAAAACACAAAAACGTAATGGCTTAAAGAAATTTAACATCGTTAAATTTGTAAATTACGCGAAAGATGATTCCCTTTAAAGACATTATTAAATTTTATTGATAAGCAGATGATATTTATGTTTAGAGAATTTTTTGGGAATATTTGTTACTACCATAATTATATTTCTGCATATGATTCTGAATTCAGTTTCAACTGTTTTTAAGCGGAATTCGGAATTACTGCTTAGGGATAAATTGAAGTTATATTTATGTTTTAATTGTAAAACTCTTTTTATCAAAGAAGTATGACTTTTTTTTTCTAAATTCTGCAAATATTATGTGCATAAAAATATCAGTAACTACTAAGTGCACTTTGAAGTACAATGCAAGAAAAATAATTAAAAAGAAGAAAAATTACTTAGCAATGTCATCTTTGTACAAAAATACTTTAAAACGAGTTTTAAAAAGGAAATAAGTACCCCTAATGAGCGTGTGCGGATAACACGTTATATTCAGGGCATTTAAATAGCTTTCAGACAAGGAGATTTAATTTAAATTAATAGGGTATACCGAACAGTCAATGGACATTTAACTGCAGTATCGTTTGGAAAAAGCATCATATTATTGTTAAAACTAGCATTTGGCACAGAACAGTAAAATCATTTAATTTGATGCATGCAGTCATTAAAAAAGATTGAGAAAACTTATAAGGTTCTGCGTCAGGTTTTTTGAAGGGTTATACCTTTAAAAGGAAATGAACTAAACTGGTGGACAAATGCTGCATGCTCTTGTCATTTTCTTTTAGGAAATTCATATAGAAGGAAGTTACTAGCGCCAATTAATCAAGAAAAAAAGATTGTAAATAAAATAAAAAACCGAGCCGATAATTCCCAACTCGGTATATCCTATTTTTCATCAACAAGGGAAATGTGGGGCAAAATGAAATACTTCAAAAAACTTACTTTATCCAAACAAATTGGAAATTTGTTCTGAAAATTACAGTAGGGGCATATGGGGCAAAGTGAAATAGTTATCATGACTGAGATTTTTTAAAATATGAACAAATAGAAAATTTGTTTTGAAAATTACAGAATGTAAAGAACATTGTATTTTGAAAGAAAAAAATTACATTGAAACATTATTTTTTGTTTTTGGCACTAAAAGTTTCAATATTGAAACTTCTAACAACGGCAGGCCTATGATTGGAGCACTTTCGCTTAGGAAACCCTATACCGTCAGTTTTGTAATATTTTTACGTACATTGTTTTATATAACTTATGTGGAAACTCGACGGGGGTAAATTACTCATTTATGGGCACCTTTTAGCCCCTGGTTAACCTGGTTAATGACCGGAAAAAGAAATTTATACTTTCACGTTTTATTTACAACTTTTACTCTTTATCTATTTTAACACTTTTAGGAAACTCGATGAGGGTAGTTCAAGCCTAGTGGGATCTCGCCCTATAAGGGGACTTTGAGATTTAGATTATGATGCCAGACTAAAAAGGTGGTGATTCAATTGTTTAAATTTATCAGGAAAAATGATGTTAATGGGTTAAATTTTTGCACATACAGAAGGACGAGGGGTCAGTGTTTCGCTATTCAAAACACAGGTCAATCTGGAAAGTAGGCAAAATTACTGTTTTAGTAGGGTTGTGGCCGCTTGAAACAGCTTACCGGAAGAGGTTGTAATGATCAACAGAGTAGATAGCTTTAAGGAAGCCATTGATCACCATTGGGGACTAATAAACTATCTAGGACCTCTCTAGCTGGGACAGACCTTGTTGATGCTCGTCACTTTTGCATTTTTTTTATTCTTATACTCCACGAAAGATAGTTCATTCCGACGTAAAAATCACAAGTACTGTGTATAATATAGGAAATATTGTAATTCGTTTTGGAATTTTAAGAGATAGCCATAAGTATAATGATTGAGATTAATAGATTGTCGAATCGATACGAAAATAATTAAAAGCACTTTCCAATTTCCCAATCGAAAATTTCCTATGAATATCAAATTCCAAAGGGTTGGTATTGAATTATTTCTAGAACGAATCAGAGAAGAGTAAAACAGAAACTCTAATTAAATTAGCTTGCCGGGAATTTCGTTGTCTCTGCATTTAGAAAACCAAAGGGGCAGAATATTTTCTGCATGAAATGTTAAGCTTAATATGAAATGAAATAGATTTTTCAAATGACTGAAACTTATAATTCATTTTCTGTAATTCTGCTATTAAAGCACTAAAATATTGACTAGCTTTTGATGTAAAATTTTAATGATAGTGAATTCAAAAGCTATAGGAAATCTGTTTTGATTACTATTGCAGTTGCATTCTTTTACTTTTACATTAAATTGGTTATGAATAAGACACTAATGGCATAAACATTTTCAAGTCTACAATGGAGTTTTGAATTAATAAGCCATTCAAAGATACCTAAAAAGCGAAATGAACTTATGCTTTTCACAAACAAATTGTTGTGATGAATGTAACTCAATGTTGTGATAAATGTTGCTCGTTTAAAAAGAGGTAAATCAACATTTTATTATTTTTTTCTTAAAGACATAACTGAAATACTGATCGCATCGATTCTAAAGCAAAAAGCATAAAAGACGTTATTTAAAGTATGCCATTAAGACATTTTTCGTCACTAAAATTCTAAACGTGCCATAACTTGTTGGTGTAGTAATAGATGCTCAAATTTTTCTTTGGAATATAAAGCAAAAAGAAACAATCTGTTAGAAATCTGGCTAGTTATCAACACGAGTAAATCGTAGACATATAAATCGGGCTGTTTCATTTATATCAGACTATTTTATTATTTAGCTGCGTAAAAAAATATTTTTAGCAAAAAGAAATATATTAAAAAAATAAACTCTTCAAAGCATCAAAATGTTTGCGGAGTGTGGGCCTGTTGGTCCCTATTTTTGACTGTGGAAGAGATAGACTCCCTCCACCCACCCACCCGACTCAACTTCAGCGGGAGAGCATAACCCTTTTTTCGTGCTCAGTCTTGCCAAATTGTGATTGAGGTTTTAATTTCTCCTTCGAAAACATCGACATTTATTAAATATTACGGTTGAGAATTTAATAGGTAAAAAACAGTAGTTTTACTACAACCTATTGCATTGGTTTCAAAAATAATGTATACTTATTACTACGAAATAGTTCTTCAACCCAACAGAAACATTAATAGAAATATTTCCTAGTCGAAGCCTCGAGATTACTTATGCCAGATAATCTGCTTAATCATATGGATAAAAAAAAACTCGTTTACTTTTGAATAAACATTTTGATAGATTTTTTTTTCTTCTGAATATCTTCCATTGCAATAGAGAACATAAAAATGAGCGTTTAAAACTATTCATCAAAACAATTTGCTCAAAAGAACTCTTGTGAAGAAGTCAACTTTTCTTCCGTCTTTTCTTTGAAATTCAACGTTAAAATAAAGTTGGGAAGTAAGCTGTACTCCAGTTACTCAGAAATTCACAACACGAGCCACGGAGCATCTAATTTGTTTAAAATGTCCTTGAAATTGCTTGACATTTAAAAAAGAGGTTTTTTATTTATTGAAAATTTTAAACTAATCATGAAAAAAGAAAAAGATACACACTCAAATTTTCTGAGACATGATGAAGAAAGTAGCTTTAGTTGAACATCATTGTGATAAATACAACATTAATTAATTTTATGTGCTTCTTTGAGCAGAGTGATGAAAATCTATTTTCCTTTATGATTGTTCTCAAAACTTTGCATATACTACAGTTGAGCATAGAAATACTTTATCACATCAAATACTAACGAAATACGTTCGAAGAAGTAATTTTCAAAATTACATTAATTTTTTTTCAATGTTATTAATGCAAAAGTTTGTACTAACATTTTTGAACGAAGAACGAAAGTAGAAACTCATAAATTAGTTTATTATAATCTAACAATTAATTTATCTTGTAAAAATCTCAAGCTTCTCGAAAAGCTCTTTTTGAAATGTTTAATTAATATGCAAGGCATTGGCTTGAAAAAACAAGGATTTGAAAGAGACATTAGCTGAGTCAAAGATAATTAAATTGACAATAACAAATCTTAATATGCTCCTTAATGTATCATGTTGATTGTATTGTATTTTTCTGCTTCGTTGCACTTAAATTTAAATTTATTTATTTTAAAACCTTTTAGAAAAACGTTTTCTTTTATGAAAGAATTCCAGTAGTTTTATATTATAGCAAAATTTTTAAACCGGCTAAGACGGATGCAAACTTTGAATGAAATTTGCGATTGATAAATTCCTTGCTTAGTACAACACTTTGAACGGGTGAAAATGTTAAAATAAGGTAAGTTTAGTATTTCAAAAATATTTTTTTAGATATTTTGAAGATTAATAAACTTGATTAGAGATTTTTATTTAAGTTTGAATTTTGAGTTTTAATTTCAAAATTATTTTAATTTCATATTAGAATCATTTTCTGTTTACGCCTAAGACCTGGTTCTCTAAGAAGTATATTTAATGGAATGGTAGAAGTTTGATGTATTGTTAAAAAACATTCTATGTTTTAAATTGTTTGCACTATAATGTTTATTATAAGCTATTAATTAGTTTCAAGATCGATCAAGAAATGTGAAAATTTATTGAATTTCATTCTTTTTTTTCCATTTATTTGTTGAAAATATTAAGCAATAATATGTAAATTAAAAACAGCCTTTTACTTTTACTGATAATGAAATCTTGCTCAATAAAGGTGATTTGACGAAATTTCATTAAAATACTTCCAGCGTCAATGCTTCGTGCTGTACCTCATACAGAAAGAAACCCTTAACGCGTATAACGCAAGAAAAATGCGAGCAATGCAATTTTATAAAGTGCATATTGACATAGGGGGAGAAAGGGACGGTAGAGAAAGAACTTATATTCCTCAAAAACTGTTCGGAAAGTCATCTCTCATCTCAATATTGATGACACGGGCTTTCGACGTTTCAGCCACTTTCCGGACTTTATATATCCCATGCATGTTTATGAGGAGGAGAGGCTCTAAAATAGAGGCTTCGTATTTTTCAGGAGAAGCGAAGTGCCGCGAGAATTCATTTAGTCTCCAGATTGTTGCTAATATCGTAATTACTATAATAATTTTAACGCCTTAACAATCGGATAATTTTCAAGAAAATGGTCATAAATGTGTCTATTTTTTTATTTAAGAAAATGACATAAAAATAAGTGTATGAACAACATGTGCATTCATTTTTTCATTTTCAATATTTTTTAGATTGAAATTTTTAAAAAAAATTAAAATTTTATGAAAAGTCAACAAGCAAGCCCAAGCAAGCAGCGAAAATTTAAGAAATGCGTCTTTAATACATTAAAAAAATAATTTTATTAATATTTTGTGTAATATAAGTAAAGATAAGTAAATTTTTCTTGTGTGGTAAATTTCAAAGCTTGAGATACAGAGGCAGAGGCCAAAGTGACAATCTGGTAAGTTAGAACCAAATTTCCTTTCTTTATCTCTGCAATTACTTTTAAAATCTACAATTACATTTAAAATGAACTGGTGCTGAAATATAGTGTATAAAAAGAGAAATAAAATTTATTCCAGGCAAAATAAATGAATTAGTTTTAATAGTTTCGTCGCGGTAATATTGCACACCCCAGCACGGCGCTATCACGGGAACGAGAAATGGAGGTCGAAACCCCAGCACGGCATAGACACGAGAGCGAGCGGGAAGGAGTTAAAAAACACGTTAAATAAATTGCAGTCCTTCTGCTTATCTCTTTTTATGTTCCCGTTTACGTTACAACACTAAAGTGAACTGACAAAACGTTATTGCGTTGTCGGAAAATCGATGTAATTATAATTATGAAAAAAAAAAAAAATTCTTTATAGCAACGCACTAACGTGTCAGTAATCTTTTGGAGAAGCTGAATACTAAATATTTTAATACTTGTCATGTGTAAAGCATGGTTTGTAATGAAAGTTTTGAAACTTAGGAAAATGTTAAAATTGCTTAGTGGAAAAAAAATACCAGTTTTAGGAATATATAATGATATAGATATGAGAGAGGGAGAGATTTTTGTTATTGATAATTCTTTTATAGACTCGCAATGTAGCATTTGCATAGTGTAAAACAAAATGGAAGTTCAAAAAGTTACATTTTCCCCCCGCTTAATACTATGAAACTTGCTGTTAAGCACCATTGTGCATAGCTATACTATAACGTTGCAAAAAACACAAATAGAGTTTGCCGTGTGATAAAAACAACACCTTTTTAACTTTCCTGGAAAATTTAAAATTAAATGCAAGGTTAATAAAAAAATTGCAACCGAATTTTGTGAGCAATGTAATAAAAAAATTATTATGAATTATTAATTTCTTCGAAGCATTAAAAAAACATCAATTTTACTAGACCTTCAAGAATGAAGTAAGTGACACTGAATAGCAAAAAATAGAAAACCTGTTTGTAAGAAATGTTGTCTGGAAAAAAAAAGACACAAATAAAATTATTTTTGCCGTAACAGAGCAATACCTATGTTAAAATTTTAAAAAACATCAATTTGAGTTTTATAAATAACGACATCAAAGAGAAAAAATTGAAAACAGTGCGAGAAATGTGGTTAGAGAAACGATTTCTCAAAAGAAATGTCTAAATTAAAATTAACTAAAACTCTAAGAAAAAAAACTAAGACAGTGAATAGCAAAATAATAAAAATAATAACAAATGATAACGTAAATGCGTTTTGGGTAAAAAATTAAACAATGTCGTTAAGTTTTAAATTAACGATGCCTCTGACTTGAATAGCTGATTTACCATAATAAATACTTAAAATATTGGTAAATTACAATAAATAGGAACTTCATTTTAAATGAACTTCTGACACGTAAAACACTGCATTTTATATATCAAATGCAAAGAAATATATACCGCCTTATATAGGGAGCCTGAGAAGCATATTCTAAAATGTTTAGCTTTAATAATAGTCTTTTCCTGTAGGCCTGAAATAGACCCTTGTTTAACTTTTAAGGTGGGTAAAATGGCTTTTTTTTCGGTAAGGGAAGGTCGTGTACTTTGGGCAGTTTTTATTTCAATGCTAATTTTTAGCATGCTAACAATATGTGAAACAAATGGGTTTTGATTCCAAGGGTTTTCCTATTTGTTAGCTTTTTATTTATTTATTTTTTAATTTTTAAAATTTTTGGTTGGTTGATTTTTGGTGATTTGTTTTTTCAAAAAGATGATTTTCTGCCCAAGGTACAATCAAGAGCACCCTTGATTGTACCTTAGGCATTAAAAAAGTCGATCACTTTTTGGGATTTTATCTCATATTGCAGCTAATAAAAAGTGATCCCATCAAAAGTAATGTAAAATTCGATCTCACCTCGCCGGTAGGTCAGAGGTTGAGATTATAATTTTTCAACATTTTCAACTCTCACTCTACTAAATTCTTTAATCGAATGCCATATAAAAACATTTTCCTTCTTTAGTAAAAATTTCACAGTTGTTTGGTCGTTGTGGTTAGCTTCAAGCATATGGCCCAAGTAAAATTTGGGTACGTTTGCCGTCGAGAAAAATACAAGAACCCATTTGCCAGTACTTTCTGCTGAATTAGTAAAATCGCACTCCCTCTCCATCCATTCATCCTGAGTCCATGTTTCCTGATCTTCTTGCTATCAATTTCGTAAGATAGTGTTCCATCTTGCCATCATTTTGTTCACTAGACAAACTCCACTTACCATTTTCTTTTTCTGAACTTTCCTCTTCAATCCTTTCCTTTGATCTCTTCTTGTCACATTTAAGCTTTTTCTTTGCTACTTGGTATTTTTATTTCTTCTTGAAACTGCATTTTCTGGCTTGTAAAGCTTTCGTCAAATCACTTTTTCGGGTGCATTAGTAAGGATTTTTGATTTCCCCATTCTTCCTCGTCTCTTTTCCCCCTTGTACCTTGATTTTACGTAAGGAATCCACTTACTCATCTGTTTTGGGTGCCCAAGGTACAAGCAAAATGTATGACCAAGGAACACGAAAGTGACTTTCAAAATATTTTTCAAAAAACACCAAACTGTTGTTAAAAAAACTTAAAAGCCGATAGCAAATCGTAAAGCACACATTTCAAAATATCGAAATAATCTAGCACTGAAATGAAAAAAAAAATACCCGTCACTAAAAAACACAGGTGATTGGGTGAGAAAAATTTATTTTCTACCAGTTGTTTCTTATATTACTACACAAAACTGAAATGGCGACCGATGGAGCGACCAAAACACCGAAGCAGTGTTACCATGTGCATCAATTTCTCACGTTCACACGAATTTCCTTTCACAAATGACAGAGATGGCAGTGGATGTCCAAGGTACATGCGTACTCAAGGTACACGACCATCCCCTATGGGTCAGATTTTTTTTTTTTTTTTTTTCATATGATCTTGCAAAAGAGTATTTTCAACAAAAGCATTCCAGAGCATCAAAACTGAACAACGTTACTTACCTAAGAGTGAACCTAAATAAATAGTTTATGTATCATGTTTAAAAAATCCCATAAAATAACAGCACTTTTCTGCTTTTCCTAAAAATATTGCGCTTAAAAAACATTTAAATTTTAATGCAATCACCGAAACTTGATATACTTCTGTGATCTAATCAAAAAATTGATGCGGAATGCTTTTAACGCAATTTCTTTTACAACATACCTTCTCTTGTTTATGCTTTAGAGACCAATATGGATGACTCAATAGCCAAATCGATTATTTCCACTTTTTATAAAAACTCTTATTTCTGCCTTAATAGTGCATTATCAATGCTTATCATGTGAATTTATAATAAAGTTTTGGTCCAGTACATGGTCTGACCATTTTGGTCTGACCATGTCATGGCAGAAAATGTAACAAGAGGCTTATTTACTCATATGGATGTTTTTTGATTTTTATCCCTTTTTGTTTTATGGAGTTAGTCGATTTAGCAAGTGAGGCTCCTGTATGTTCAAACGTTATATTGAAAAAATATTTATTTAAAAAATGAGCTATGACAATACCATCTGCTAGACTAAGTAAAGTAATATTTTCAAATAATTTTCATAAAATTGTGTTTTTAATTTTAGCAAAGAATACATGAGCGATGCACTTAATGCTTTCGCTAACGAAATGTTCTCATTAAAATGAAACTTTTCGGGTGGCGAAATTTACTGAAGACCTCTTGCAGATAGATAATCAACAGCTCTATTATTATAAGCTTAACTCCGATATTTTAATTAACTGCAGTTATTCTTGTGCAGTTTTCTAATAATGAAAGTAATTTTCGCATACTTCATCAAAATCATACGATTATCTGAAATGATTTCAGAAAACTATTGATTTGCCTATTGAAGTAATCCTAAATAACGGTTTTGGATGAAAGTTGTTCGATAACTTTAGAGCATGGAAATTATTCGTTTCAATCTTTCTGACAGATGCCTTTATCTTGGGGCTTCTTAAGAGTACTTTCCTTGAAAGTTCTGCAATGATTTTCTTCTTACAAAAGGGTACATTTTTTTCAATAATTAAATTAAAGGGTTTCTGTTTTTAAAGCGTATATGGTTCACTTAATAGCGATTTTTCTATGACTAAGAACTAAAAGAATATATAATTGAACAATTTGTTTCAAAAAGTGAAAGTTTAAAGATTTAATTATAATTAATTGGATCGTTTATTGAGCAACTGAATGTGGTTTTCTTACTGGTAATATTCCATTAAAAAACGGTGGTCTTTAAAAAGTCGGTTGATAAAACACTTTTTAGTTTTAACTATTGCAGCATTTATATTAGAAATATCAAGATTTATTAAATGTTGGAATCCTTGATTGGCAAAATGCTCATAGTAAGTTTGATGATGAGATAAAATAATGGTTGAATAATATTATTTCATGTTAGTATTTCCAATGATCGTATAAAAAACAAAACGTACAGTCGGTAACTTAAATTTGGTGAAAAAAAAGACTATTTGAACTTGACATAATAACAAACTAGCTACGTAACGAAAGTTGCGACAGCTATTTATTCTTTTTGATTAAATTTTTTAAACTAGACTGTCGTGTGTTCTTGTATTTGGCTAAATAGCACAAAATACCCATACGGATTGCTGAAAATCAATACCTTAAAGTTCAAACTGATAACTAGATTCAATCGGACAGAAGTGTACTAAGTCCCATATGGACCAATAACATTATTGCCCTAACCAGGATTCCTATCCGGGACAATGGAATGAAATGGCCTACTAGGATACTTCGAGGGACTATTTAGCATTTGCATAGAATACTTTCATGATTTTTTACAAAATGATTTGAATTTTAAGTAGGCGCCCAATGGTAAGGGATATTTCGATATTTGAGGTTATGGCATAATGGCCATTTATTTTTACTTCTGGCGGAATTGGAAAAAGTCATTGCTCAGAATACATTGTTATTCTGAGCATACTATTCAACTCGAAATTCAGAGCCAATTAAAATGTAAAGTGTGGTGAACGAGCTTTACGAGTTTGGGTCGCAAAACGATAGAAGACAGAGATGTTCAAACCCTATTACATATTACATTAATCTTAATGTGTTGCTAAGCTAAGCACGCATTAAACCTAACTGCGCTAAATAATCGTGTTATCAATTCAATTAAAGGTCTAGTAAACGAGTAAATATTGATAGATCTCATTTGAATTTCTTATTACGCGGCCTACTTTTCCGTCACAGAAAGTCAGGTAGTCGGGAGTTTACTTCAATGCCAATTGGTGATACATGAACATCATGCTATTGCTAACAGATAGACAAGCTAGATTTTTTTTTAAACAATGGTTAGTTTATGTTGAACGCGTTTTTGGTACTTTAATACATTTCCCGTAATAGAAGAACAAGCATCAATCTGTTTTTTTTTTTTTTTTCCATTTCGTAACTAAACATTGGTGCGACTGAAATATTTACTCAATATTATTGTTGTTACAAACAATGCTGGGTAATTTGGCGTGGTTAGTTTAGTAAACTTGGAGGTGTTTAAATGTAAATTTACAACAAAGAATTAAGCTTCATAATATCACGTACGTCGTACGCTCTTATCAATAATTTAATTTTATTGTACAAAAATGAGAGAGAGAGAGGTGACTTATATTCATTTTAATATAAGGCTGTTATTAAATTTAAAAGAAAATATATATAGCTTTTGGTACCACTAAAGTTTCTAATTAATATGTTTTGACCAAATATCTGTAAGTTTAATCTCGAGTTTAATCTCGATTATTCAAAGACACAAGATTCCAATCGCTTCAAATTGTTCGTCTTTGCAAAAGAATACGATATAACATTTATTCTATACAGATCTTTTCCCTCACAATTACTTTTAAATTAGGGGAAATCGTATTTGGCCATCTGAATTCCGAACGATAAAACTTTAATCTGCTTAGAATAAATATTCAGTCCCTTTTATTTGCAGCTTTCTTCCCTTCCAGCGGCATCAGAATCAATACATTATTCATGAATTGGCTGATGAAAAAGTCGTCCCCGCAAACAGTGTTCCTAATGCAATGTAAAACTAGCTTAAAAGATTAACTTCTAAAGTGAGGAGGAAAATTGAGCAATCAAGAGAAACTTCAACAAATGAGGAGGACTTTAGTTAATAGGAAGACTACTTTTCTTGTAAGGATCTTTATCATCTGCCACGAGTTTCGGTAGCAGTACTCATAAAAGTGGCATTATAATATCAAGCAGGAAATTGTGTCGGATAAAAGAGAGAAAGAGAGAGCACAGTTTATAGGCCCTCAGTGTTATGTCGACTGTTTTGTACATAATAGACTAATATTGTCTTAAATTTTCATTGGCTTTATTTTGTTCAAGAATAAGGGTTTAGTTAAGAAAAATGTGTTAACAAAAATTACCGAAAATTAAGTGCTTTAAGTTAAAGGAAAGTTGTTTTTAAGTTAAGACTGCGTTAGCGGTTCTGAAAACACTTCTCGTCGTATAACGCACGTATCAGTAAAAAAGTAATGCTATAGTTACTTAAGTTTGATGAATAGTTTAATTTGTAAATATTCAGCGCTGTATCGGTTATACAGCGCTGTAGACCGCAATTTGAAAGTTATTTTTTGATGATGTCATAAAATATTTCTATTATGCAGAAAACCACATATAGACAATATATTGCTTTTCTATAATATTTCTAAATGTTTCAAGGAGTTTTAAGACTCCTGTTACGTAAGTTTAACTACTCCTTTTACATAAGTAATAAGGACTGTTAAGACTCCTTATGCTCCTGATATATGTCTTGAAGTTGAAGGACTTTTTGAATTCTTCTTATAGGAATTCAAAGAGCCACTTGCATGCTATACCAAAGGTGAATGAATGTGGATGTTATCCGTATTCAACTCTATATATTTCAGTCTATTTAACGAATAAATTGGGAAGAAATATGAAAAGGGCAGTCAATTCCGTCATTTGGGCAATCAGGGGATATCAGTTGACTCTCCTGCATTTTAGAAACATGATGTAATTAGGTGTAACAATAGTGAATTTAAAAAAAAATCCATATCGCAGTGGAAATACAGATGATGTACTGATTTCTTGACAATAGCTTTCTTATAAGCTCTCAATTTTGTCTCAACACGAAATAATATCGATTTATATGCAATACATTAGATGAATACGTGAATAATTCTCTTACTTTATTTGTAATGTGTGCAAACCCCGTTTGAGAAAAATGAAATACATTTAAATAACTAGATTTGCATAGGTTAAAAAAGATGGTTGAGAAGGTATTTTTCTTACTACGATGTTTTTAGCAGTTCTATCTTCAACACGTCTATTTGTACACTTCTCAAATGCGCTTTGCTTTCTCTGCGCGCAGTTTTCAAAACTTTTATGAAATGTGAACTGTCTGTAGATTTTTTTTCAATGCGTGTAAAGATAGTGAATTCGAATAAATAGATTTATTCTGCTTTTGCGATTTATTTGTCTAAGTTTTTTCCGAGTTATTTTTGTTGTAAATATATCGAGCTAAGTTGCTGAAGGTAAACAGTTTCAAAATATAAATCATCGCCCTCAAATAGTGAAATATTACGATAAAATCTTTGGAGTTCCCGAACATTTTTAATTTAGGATTCGTAACTGAATTTTAAAACTACTGTCTATGTGGAAATTAGGTAAAATTTACTGCATCGTTTTACCACTTCCAAGTTTTTTGCTTCATTAGTAATGGTAATAACATTGAAAAAAAAATGTACGGAATTATACCCATAGTCAGAGTCTGTTTTTGTAATTCCTGATTTTTTAACTCATATTTAGTTCAGAATAAAACGTAAAAGAGCAACTAAAATTGCGAGCACAATGTGAAATATAATTTATGTATTTTTTTAACCAAGTTTCCCTACCAGAGAAAATTTTAGCGATAAAATTAAAGCAAATGTTTATGTAATTAATTGTCACAACCACAATCAGCATTAGAAGTAAGAAATTAGGAAATTTTAATGGATTATAAGCAAAATTTTGATTTAGTAACAAAAATATTAAATTGTTGCAGAATATCTTACGTCATAAAAACTTACCTAACGTTTATAGGAACAATTTGAGGAGCACCTACATCATTAGTTTAAAAGTATAGTTCAATAAGTACAAAGTTTGGTACCAAACTACTTATAATGTGAGTATAATGTATATTGAATGTATGAATGGGTACACTTGAAGTTTAAAAAGTAAACGCTTCTGTTACCGTCTGCAATCTGAAATGTACTAGGTGTAATGTCTAAAAAAAACAACGTATTCTACAACAACATTTCATATTTTGCATTGAAATTTGATACCATCGAGAATTCCTATTTATTGAATTTTTGTTTTATGAATTTTAGTTAAAGACTGTTACGAATTCACTTTTTTTATGAAGTAGGGAAATATGGGATAAGTAAAATAGTTAAGATGACTGAGCTTTTTCAGAATGAATAAATTGGAAATATGTTTTGAAAGTTACAGTACATGCAAAAAGAACATCGTATTTTGTAATAAAACTTGCATCAAAAAGTTAATTGTTATTTTTGGCAATTTATTTGAGCCTTGATAAAAATAAAAAAAAATAGGAAAAGGTTCACTTTTTTTTCATTTGGCAAAGTTAAAAATAAAACAATTTTTAATAATATACATATATTTTTTATTATAAAAAAATATTTTTGATCAAATAATTTATTAAATGAAAGATTGAATGCATAAATTAAAAAATAAAATAATAAAACGAATAAGTGAATGACTAAACTAATTAGTATATGAAGAAAAATAAATGAGTAAGTAAAGAGTGAATCAATAAAAAAAATAAGCGAATGAATGAAAACATTAGTGAATTACTAAATGAAGGAATGCAAATGAATTAATAAATGATTGAATTAATAAAAGAATACTTAAGTGATTAAGTTAACGGTTGACTAAGTGAACAAAATAAACTTTTTTACTTTGCCCCATCCACTTTGGTCCGTATGTACTTGACCCAATTTAAAAAATATTTAAACAAAAAATAAGCTTAATATTAACTAAATAAATACTGCATCGAATATTTCTTGATCATTTTATAGCATCAAAAATAATTTTTGACTTACAACAAGTATTACCATAAGTATATAAATTCTTGAAAATTGCCTGTATTATCACACGCTTTAATCCACTACGGTATTGTTTTCTTGAATGAAATCGACTACGAGTGCTACTACGTAGTAAAAATATCCCCAGATAGTTGGCGCTAAAGTCATAGTATACATTTCACCATTTCATTTTTCCAAAAATTGCCCTACTTTTACTTAACTTGTTTCCAAAGGGGATTACGTGAGAACAAATTCATGTTCCGAGGTCAGGAAAATATTTTAAACTGCTTGAGATAAACTACTTGTGCAATCCAAATCAAATTATATGAATTGACAAAATAACTATCTGCTTTATAACACAATTTTAAACAAAATAAGGCAACGCTGAGAGAATTGAAAGAAGTTTCATTTTCCAATTCAGTCCCTTTTATGTAATAAGGCTATTGTATATGTAGTATGCTATCGATATGTGGTAAATCCATTTAAAAGCAAAAATACGAGAACATTATAACACTGAAAATAATATGAAATATAATTTTATGTTTTTGATACATTGAGAGGAGATTAATATGTTTGATTTCGTATCTGTGCTTCTTAGCTTGATGATATCAAAAAAAAGTATTCGATTAAATACTTATTGTCAGACCTGACATGAAACAATGCCATTTTTAAACATTGGTGAAAATTATTCATAGTACATATTATATTTAGAAGTAATATCACTTTCGGAACGAATAAAAATGCATCGTTTCAGAAATTAAAACTTATTTTAATAATATACTTGCAAACACTACCTTTCTTAAACATTCAGATGGATACGAGACAAAAACTTTGTATTCGCTAAACGAATATAAGTGCATTACCACCCACCCTTTCCTCTAGGGATAAGAGCTTATTTTGGCTTCTAGTGTTAAATAAAAAATAACAATAAACACACTAGTGGATTGTGGATTTTCTATGGTTTAGGCTTTTTCAAAAGTTGTTTTAGAGCTTCAAGAACTTTTTTGTCGTCTCCTGAGGAAAGACTTGACACACCAGGGGACACCTAGAAACGGAAAAATAGAAAAGCGAATTGATTTAGAACGAGAGAAGGGGGAGAATAATCGGAGGAAAAAGAAGCCTTAACTGAAGAATATATTTATTTTTATTTATTTATTTTGGTCTGCTTTGGTATCGGAAATCCTTCGCACTTTATTTTTTTACTAGATAGAAGTTTGATATCGGAGCACGACTATTCATGCAGAAGGGCTGGAAAAGCTTTATGGGAATTTAGACTTAGTGCACTTCAGTTGATTTCTGGAAGAAAGTTAACTTTTTTTTAACTTTTTTTTCTCCAATAACTATCTGTTTTGTGGTTAAAATATTTAAACATTTTCCGAATGCAATCAAAGTGAATTAATACAGTTGCTTTCACTGTACTAAAGCCATTTGAAGGCAATTCACTTCCTGTTGCTTTACGCTGCTTGAATAAAATTATTATCAGACGAATTTTAAGAAGTTCAAGTTCAATAAATGCAAGAAAAGCGTATAATTTGGATAAGTATTAAATATTAATACGAACTATGGCCACTGGCATAACTCTTTATAAAGTCTCAGTTGTTTGGAAAGGTACAAAAGACTTACAGTTGTGTGAACTTGAATTTGGATGAACTGACCGAACATGAAGTACCTTTGCTGATCGTTGAGAAACTGCCGCTTACAGTTAGTTCCTGTTCGCTAAGGCATGATCAGAAGAAATGCATTGAAATAACTTTCCAACCAGCGGGCTCGCGGGCCGTAGGTGACTAGCGAGAACAGGTTTTGAGGTCCGCAAAGCCTTTTAGTAAAAGAGTTGAATAATTAAATGTTATGCTTGTATACAAGAAAAACAGTTTAAGAGAAGTCACGTCGGTTCAAAATGCGGTTTATTATCAAATACCGTACTTAATGGAATAAATGACGCGCCTCCAAAATTCAGGTGTGTTTTTTACTCAAAACAAATATTAAACTGCCCAGTGTTTTATTTAAATCTTCTACCAGAGTAGCAGACGAAACTCGGCCAAAAAAGTGCATTGATATTTGGAAGCATATGCATGTGTGGAAGGGAAAGCATATTTTCTCCAATGAAATTTATCGAGAATCATAATAGCTACCTCTTTGAAGACTTTTTCTGACCCGATTTCTTGGGACTCGCCATGACAAAGCTTGAGTTAGACATTCGTTCTTTGGTGGCTGTAGCCAACAAACCCTACTTTCTATTGCTAATGTCGTGTGTTTTTGTGTAAGGTGTTTTTATTCTTTTCAATTTGTAATTGATGTACGTTACGATGCCCCCTTATTCACCCTTCGAAGAAGGTAGCTTGACTACAATTACAGTGTATGGCAGCCAGCCACATGACATCAAGTTTCTTTTGCTGCCATCAGACACTATGAAATTAGAAATAAGATTCATGGCCGGCCTTGGATTATATTATGCTCCCATAGCGTTGGAGTCTTCTGCTCTATCATTTTTTTTAAAACTGAATATGAAAACATTTTATATAAATAATCTCAGTTCATTTCCAGTTATTTGAGCAAATTAAACATTTTTTTCAAAAGTAGATGAATTAAAATGTTTAAACCATGACGAATCTCCTTTGCAACTTCCACATGAATGCTTTGTCATTTTTTAATCTATTAATAGGATCTACGAACATTATCAGAGTGACGTCTGATTTGTACCTGTGACCGAATATGTGTCTAAAAATGCCCGTGGTAGCGTTGTAATTGCGAACTTTGGTTTGACGAAATTTCATGACCTCGTTTTCTGATGACTTTTGCCCTGAGGATATATCCTACAGGATGCTAGACAGTGTTTGATCGCATATAGTTCAGGAAAATTTTACTTCATTTAATTTTTGAGGAGTATCGAATGTATTGAACTCTTTAAGAAAAAGAAGCGTTTGTCGTGATTTCTGACAAAACTAAAATAAAAAATTGGGGAGCATAAGCTAAATTTTATGAAGAACAGGCTTAAGTAGACACAACTGCTCTAAATAGGAAAACAGTTTTAACTAAACTGCAAAAGTCCAAATAAGGAGTATGCGTCCTTTAAATAGACCATGTGCTTGATAAATTAGACCAACACACTAAATGTCAGAAAATTTACGATTAAGTTCTAAAGTTATTTTACAAGATTTGAAAGTGATCGTTTTCCGCTTTGGAAAAACTCTTATGTACAGTTTACTTGCGATAACTCGAAGAATCATTCACCAAACATTCTTTTATCTCGAAGTTTTTATCGGGTCTTCAACTCTTGAGAAAGCTGTGGAAACTTCACATAACTCAAAGGTTTTAATCGGTCTCTTGGGTTATTTAAAGTTTGCTGTACTAATATCTTTTTGGGGCATTTGAACAGTGTAAAAGCTTGTTTCATCTACTTTAAACATTGTAGTTGCATCTTAACTGTTTTCATCCAGAAATTTTCTCAAAACATCAAAGACTGTCGACACTTTCTCCAATTTTCTATTTCCAACTGGTGTTTAAATCTGTGCTTTTTTTTTCCTTGTCCTTTAGAAGGCAAATCATGAGTGACGTTACGTGGCACTCAACTAAACTTTCTACCAATAGTATAGCATGATTAACTAGATATTTTTCATTATGTACGGAAAGTAATATTTCCAATTAACTCTAATTTCTAGAGTATCAATTTCGGGACCATCCAGTCTCCGTGTTAGTTTCAGGATTATTAAATGTATGAACCGCGCATTTCAACCCCATAGCACCGTTCCTACGAACAATTTGAGTCTTTCCGTCTTTCCTCTAAGTATCATTCTTGTGACCTTTTGACAGCTAGAATTAAAAAAAAAAAACATCTAAATTAGTGTGAGGATCAAATATCCATAACCTCGGAATTTATTTTTAGACTAAAAATACCCTTGAAAAGATCATAGCTTCCAAAGATTATACTAACGATTATTTCTAGAGATTTAGTTTTTAAGTGGAAAAGTTGAATTGACTTCTTGGTAATGTTAAAAATTTTATCGATTTCATTGAATGCGAAATAAAGGAAAAGCGATGGATTTTTGATGTTTTCTAAATAATTTTCTCTTAATTTCATTCAAAACAGTCCGTTTCAAGATTCCGCAGATATATGAATTATTGTGCTTGCTAATATGTATCGGCTTCTACGTGCAAAATTTCGAGTCCCATCAGCATAATGACCATCATTCGGCACAATTCGGAGTTCCATTTGGCAAGCTTATAGTTTTCACCCACCCAAAAATTTAGTTTCGGGCACCCCTGCCTCCCTCAACAAATATTTATGATGAGTTCAAAATCACCTTGTTTTATAAATAACCTCAAGATTTCTCCTTTTATGTTTGTGTGTGAGAGAAAAGCATATACAGAAGGAAGTATGTATTAGGCAGCAATATTTCAAGAAAATTCTAAAAGATAAATCTAGTAGTAAAAGTACGTAATGACTCTACTTGCTCGGAAAACGTTTAACCCATCTGTTTTTAGAGGTGCGTATCAGAATTAAAATTTATGCAAATAAAAATTTGCATACGATGAAAGTCACATAATCAAAAGATGAAATGCGAGGAAAGCATTACAAAGCACAAAATTATACTAAAAGTATGCTAATTTTTAGGTTACTTATTTGAAACTAGAATTATTGTAGTAATTTCTAAGAAGCTTTAAAAGACTTGTACTGCTGTATAGTCCATGCAGTTTGCCCCGAAACTAATGGTGATGGATGCGTATCAATTCTATGTGACGCGTTGTGACCTTTCGATATGAGGGACAGCAAATCGAAATATAGAACTTTGGTGTAGTTTTACATAGAATGTTCATCTTTAGACAAACTGGAAAGAATGGGGATACGTTTCTTTGAAAGTCCATAGGATTAACAACTCAGCAACTCTTTATGAAAGGATAAAGACATGAAGTAGAAGGGAAAGGCACATGGATTTGAAAATTAGGCAACAGATGAATATGAAGAGAAAGGAAGATTTCAACTGCATATTAGAGGTAATAGCAAATTATTTATGTTAAATGAGAGAAATTTAATTGGGAAAAAGGATCACTCAATCTAAAGATGTAGCAGCATCTATTGAGGTTCAAAGTTATTTCAAATATAAAATGTAAAAATATTTTTACATAAAAATGAGAAAATCCTAAATTTTTTCTTCGAAACTCAAAAAAGGCTGTCCCAAGGGGCATATTCATGGATTGACTTAAAACTCTGCAAGGATCATTTATTTGTATAATAGAGCAAATTGAGGGGGCGGCGTCGCTTAAAATATCTACAACTTCAAAAATAACGATCACACTAACATATATACATATACATAAATTGACAAGTGGCAAATAATGGAAAAGAGTGTTTCGCAATGTATTGCAACATTTCGGGGAAAAATAAACTCAAAATGTTTCTAATATCAGAGAAAGCTTTCTCACATTTCTTCGCCAAATGATATCGTTTCACTAAACCCATCTTACCAATTTCAGCCATCATCTTCTTCAAAATCAGTTGTGCGTAAAAAAACTGCAAAGCTCTGAGTTCTTGTTCATTAACTGTGTCAAAGGAAAAGATCCCCGGCAAAGATTTGCTTTGGTATGAAACATGGACTTAATGGCCACCTCTAATGGATAAGTTTTGTGATGAAATATTGTTTGGGGGCTCTAGATTTTCCCGCAGTTTCTGGTTATAACGATGAGTTGTGAGTCTTCTCTCTAGTACTGTACTTTTATTTTTCTGGTTCTGGATGTTCTGCTGGAATTCGACATACTGAATTAACCCGTAACAGGGGAGGTGAAAAAGTAGGACATAACATGGGACGTGAGGTCTCAGAGACGGCTCTACTTCATTATTTTTTTTTAAATCGTGTAATTAAGATAAATTCCTGTAAATTCTCTTAAATATTCTTTGTACTTTTGTTTGCACAGCAAAAAAAATTTTTGAATTTTGAACTGAAATATACATTTTCCGAGGAAATTTAACAAGTGCCTGAAGATTTTTCGAGAGAAATCATATGTTGCAGTAAATAATTTACTATTCGTAATAAAAATGAATCTATTACCAATCAATTATATCATTTTAGGTGTTTAATATATACAGGAAATTTTAATTCCAGAAAATTGATTATATCACATTACTTGATAATTTTGACAGCCCATTAACTATTATTATTTCACGTCGTATTTCCAAGAATAATTAAGCCTTTATTGTCCTTAGAACATCATTGTACAACTTTTGTAAACATTTCAAACAATTCTCAACCTTATCTAGAATATTTTTCATTTCTTCCGCATAACGCGGATAAGATAAATGAACCTATATCCGTGGTTCTAACGTTAAGATCCATGTCTACTACTGCCGAAAATTCTAACACTGAAGGGGAGGTGCGGTCTCACAGACCGCTTTTAAAAAATGCAATGAAATTTAAACCAGATGCACTCTCCAAAATATGCTGATAAGCAAGGGAGCTGTTCAAGGTCACAAAACAAAAAGCTATTGGGAAAAACTATTCAATCGGACTGAAAATAAAATAGAGGTGATGGGATAAACTTTTGAGCGGTCTGTGAGACCGAACCTCCCCTGTTAAGGGCTAACAACTTCCGGACAATCATTTAAATTTATAGTTTGTTATATTTATTCTTTTTGTTTTCTATTCCACAGCTGTTTTTTAAAGAACAACTTCTTTATTGACCTTGAATTGTTTTTTAACTGCGAATTTAAGATATGCTGTAACTTTCTCAACTGATTCTTTTAAACTGCTAAAGAACTATTTAATGCTGTCAAAAAATTAAACATACAAACAGCAAAATATTCCATGACATAAATAAGTTATTTTCTTTGTTTTTAATGCAGTTTTAAACAATTACATGAAATATTTTTTTCTTTACTAAAGCTCAAAGTCGTCTGGAGGATGTATGTAGGATGTCCGGATCTCTGTGACGCGCATAGCGGCTAGACCGTTCGACCGATTTTCATGAAATTTGGCACAAAGTTAGTTTGTAGCATGGGGTGTGCACCTCGAAGCGATTTTTCGAAAACTCGATTTGTTCTTTTTCTATTTCAATTTTTAAAAAAATTTCCGGAGCAAAATTATAATGAGATGGACAAGTAAATTACGAAATTATCATGACGTGGAATGGAAGAGCGAATGAACATAGCCAATTTGCGAGAAATTCGTCATCCATTATTTGCAAACATACAGGCGAACCGAATGACCTTTTAATTTTCAACTACGAGCAAAGCCGTACGGGTACCACTAGTTACACATAAAACAGTACAAACATCAATAATTTTCTATCTCACTCAAAAATATAAGCAATGTATTTTGAATACGATATTTTTTTAACAACTACTAAACTCCGCAACCTACTCGCTGGCACTAACCAACCCCCGAAGATTGCTGGGGAATCTTATATGATTTGCACAGATTTAAACCATCTATTGGAAATAATCAGATTAAAAAACGTGTTACGAGTTACGTTTCGAACACAAAAAAAAAAGCTCATAGTTAAAACACAACCCCGCTTCCACCCACAGACAAAAAGAATTTTATAGAAATATGCATAAAAGAGGTATTGAAAAAAAGTAAAGCGCTTTGAAGAGCACCCCTTTCCCGCGGTCCAAAGTAACTTGTGACTTGCTCAGCTATAGGTGCTGTGAGGCTCCTAAGCGGTAGTTTTGAACGATTGAAAAGTGACTTTCCAATTCATGGTCGCTAGATATGGATTTTGCTTTTCAGCTCCGGGCTTGAATTCAGTTGCGCATATTACTTTTCGCTAAAACTGAATCCCTTATATCTGCTGTTCTAATTAATTGAGAGAATTTGAACAAGCTTTTTTTTGATGCAGAAATAAAATATCCTTGAACAATATCGAATGTTAAGGTGTGTGGGAAATCTTCCATTCCTTTACATAGTTGGCAATTTACGAGAAATTTTAGCTTAAAAAATAATAACAAAAAAAATCGAAGTTTCAAATAAAAACTTAGGTGCAAACCCCCAGAGCTTGAAGTAATTTTGTACGAAAATTCAAGACTGACCCGCCTAAGACTTCCTGCTACAATTTCTTTGACGTTACTTTTTTTAATATATAGAGATAACCTGCATATGCAAAAAATGTTAAAATGTGATTTAAACAGTTGTCTTTCTTTTTTGCAAAACGTTTTACGTTCTGCAGGAATAATTAAGAATAAGAGCAATGAAAAACAAAATCAGAAATAATCAATAAGATTCAAAAATATTTATTACCTTTTAAATATTTAACAAAATAAGCTAAAGTAAAAAGAGACCTATTAAGCAATGAATCTAGTGTCTTGTTTCTTTTCATCAGTAACACATTTCCTGGCTACATGCAATATTAAGCAAATGATCACATCATTCAATATCTACTAATCACAAACACAATGGAATGAGTAGTGCTGAGCCACGGAAAAACGAAGCCAATAGCACAGAAACTTCCTTTGTTTTTTTTTTTTCATTAAATCATATCCAAGGAATATTTTGAAATTTAGTATTCCACGCACAAATGAAAACTATATATCGTGCTCGAACGTCAACCGTTTGGACGTTCGAATTATGAATACCAGCTTTTCGTAGAAAACCATCAAAAGTGTTTTTGTAATCTTAGAGAAAGCTCTGCCACATCGAGTGCGAGATGATGTTTTTTGGCAAAGTTATTTCGCCATTTGCCACTTTTATCGTAAGACAGTTAACTTGTGGGATAAAATTGGGAAACATCTAAACTCTTGTACATAAATGTGACAAATGAACAGGTCTGTTGTCATAATTTACTTTTATTATGAAACATTAATGACATTTTTACTGCCTTGCTTAAAAGAAACACTTCGTGATCTAAAGTTACACCTATAACTGTTTCAATAAAAAAAAAATGATTGTTTTTGGTTCCTTTTCTAATGAATCGATAGATGTCAATTTCGTTTATTATCGATTTTATTTTCGTAACGATAAAAAGCAAGAAGTTCTGTTCCATTAAAAATAATTTTACATAATTTTGTTCTTTTGACAGTTTAAGCTTTTATTATTTAATTTTATTTATTCATATATTTTTCCTTGGATTTTTCTCAACACAATTTTGCACCCAAATCTTACAGAGCAGTGTAATAAAAAAAGAGCTTTTTTTTAATTATTCCTTTTTAATTATTTATTTTTTTGGAAACAGAAAGGATTTCCTCGAATAAAATGAGCATCGTTGAAGCACTGCAACAATGTATTAAACATGCAAATGAAACTAAACGTTTTAAAGTCAACTTCATTAACTTTTCTCTGAAAAGAAATTGAAACTTTATACCTCAACATGCAGCATTATCAAGGAATAAACTCGCTGAAATAAAAACAAATTGCTTTGAAAAATATAATCACTAGGTTTCTCGTACTCATTAAGAAAAACGTATAAATATTTAAATATCATTATTTTTTCCTAATGTTTCACTGGAGATTAATAATTGTTTTCATTTCAAGAAATCTCTTCCATTTCGCTTTCAAAAATTACGTTCATTAAGCACGAGTGACATATTTTTTGGGTATCAGACAATGCTGTACAACTTTTTAAAAAAAACAAATTGTGTATGACGCAGTAGAAAATGAAAAATAAATAATGGAGACCGGGGCAAGATGACGAGTCGGGCAAGATGACGAATACCTTAATTTTTCCGTTTTCCAGAATGTAACAGCATCAACTGGATACCACTAACTCTCCTATCCGCTATTTGCTCAGAAATAGTATAGAGATACTGAAATCGCCATATTTGTGTTAGTTCTGAAGCTCTGATTGTTTATAAATGCCACGATGTAACTTTTATGCATATATAAATAAGCTCTGGTATAGATACAGATAAGATTTCACGTGTTTCTCTAGTATTTATGAGTAACTTGGTTTAAATACTACGTATTACCATGAATAAATGTCAATTAATCGCCATCCTTTATGGCAATAGAGACGAATCCGTTCAAAAGGGTAGTCCGGGGCACGATGAAGGGCCGAAACGCGGAGCAAGATAACAAGCTCGTTGGTGATGAAACTGAGAATAATAGTGCTAATACTCAGTCCTTGATAGTAGAAAACCAACACATAAACCCTCCAGACGAAGCAGAACTTACGGCAATTGCTGATTCCGATGCACCAAAGAAGCCTGTTAGTGTTTCTGATTTTAATGCATTGCCTAAAGCAACACAATCAGAGAAGAAGAAAAAAAGAAAAAGCAGAAAACTAGCACAGCAGGCACTATTATCTAATCATTAAATTTGCGTAAAAAGAAGTTATGTGGCTAACACATCAGCTCCATTCTATAATTTACGTGGAAACTCGATGAGGATAAATTACTAATTTTTCGGTATTTTTAGGTACCTTTTAGACCTTGGCAACCCTGATTAGGGACCGGAAAAAGGTACGCAACCTTTCTTTAGCGATTTATTCGCAGCTGTTACTCTTCATTTTTGACAACAATTTTTTGAAACTCGATGAGGGTAAATTGCGCATTTTTGGGAACGTTTTAGCCTCTGGCAACCATGCTTAGGGACCGGAAAAAGGTAGGGAACCTTACTTTAGCGTTTTATTTACAGCTTTTACTCTTCATTTATAACAACAATTTCCAGAAACTCGGTTAAGGGTGAATTATCTTCCTTTTTGGGCACCTTTTAGCCCTTGATAACCCTGATTAGGGACCCTAAAAAGGTAGGCAACCTTATACTTAAGCATTTTATTTCCACCTTTTACTCTTCATTTATGATAACAATTTTCAGAAACTCGATGAGGGTAAATTACTCATTTAAGGTAAATTTTCAATCCCTGGCAAACCTGATTAGTTCACTTGAAAGAGGTAGAAAATATTACTTTCGCGTTTTATTTACAACTTTTACTTTTCAAAAATGGTAACAATTTTTGTAAACTCGATGAGGGTAGGTCAAGCCTAGACTATTACTTGACTCATTCTTTTAAAGTTAATTAAATCCTTTATATGGTTTGTTCAAAACATTTCTTCCAAGACATACGGATGTAAAGCTACAGATGAAATTTGTTGAAACTACTTTTTGTTTTTGCAGTGATTTTTCTACATCTGAAGGGCTCAGAGCAAGAATGTGATATGCCGCATGATGTGACTTTTTCAGTAGGTCAATTTTAAACTTAGAAAAAATATTTATAGAATTTTTGAAAGGTATTATACATTCTATATTCTGCAACAAGAAAACAAGATATGTTTTTCTCCAAATGACATAATCCATTGTCATGTTTATTCCCATTTTAGTTATGAGAAACAAAAATGTTAATCGAAAAGTCTATTTGTGGGTTGACACATTTCTGCCCCAAACCCATCATATATTTTAGTATAACGACAAAAGTAAGCTATCTGCACATAAAATGTACATGAAATAATTCGTTTATAATATTGTTATTAGTAAAATAAAACGAGCTGATATGTGTATCACATGACTTCCTTTTACTCCAATTTAATGTTTTTTTCCCCATTATTGGCATTTTTTATGTGATTCAATAGTTTACTCTCTAAATATCACCAACAGTGGCCAAATTGAAACCAAATTTTAAAAAAAATTGCCAAGTTGGCGATAAAATTTCGCGACCAAAAGACTGGCGATATATCGCCAAGTGTCCAACAAATTGTAACACCACTTGAGTTTACATCGAAATTAACAATGATTTCCCCCAAAAAGGGTCAAAAGACACCCTTAGAAACACCCTAATGCAACCAAAAGAGGAAGTGCACAACTAGACCTCACTAGGAGTCTACGTACCAAAATTCAACTTTCTAGGACATACCGTTCTTGAGTTTTGCGACATATATACTCACATTCGCACATACGCACATACACATATCCGCACATACATACATATGTACATACAGACGTCACGAGAAAACTCGTTGTAATTAACTCGGGAATAGTGAAAATGGATATTTTGCGTGTCAATACGTTCTTAGGCACCTATCCACGTGTGGTCGAGTCGAAAAAAAAAATTAAGATTCATTCGGGGATGAGCAAAATGGAAATTAAGGTCGATTTTTGAGTGAAATTTTTTTTGCGAATACAATACTTCTTTTTTTGTAAAAGGAAGTAAAAAAGGACCACCCCGATACTGTTATCAGTTTCCGAGCTGTGAGCGCATAACCGTAGGTAGTACTGCTCTTGCAATATTTGAGAAGGAGTGAGAATGGGGGGTGGGGATAAGAAGGGGGTCATACTTTTAGTGCTTTTTAGTGTATACTTTGTGCGCTAACATCTTGCAAAAATTCAGCTTTCCCCTAATTAGTTGCGACAAAGCTTTTTTTTACCTTCATTGACTGGGATAACGTTAAAAAAAAAAATCCAGGTATAATCACATATCCATCTCTTACGCTTGCAAATGCTTGAATTCAGAAAGCAATTTCTTTTTTGAACAATTCACTAGAAATATTTTGCCTAGCAGTATTTTTTGCATGCAGCAGAAGTCCGACACATAAGAAAATATTCAAAAAGTGATTTATTTCTTTGAAGAAACTTTAATGTGTCTTTCGGTTTAAAAGGAAATATACATCAAAGAAAAAATTTTATGTATGTATATTCTTCTTTACCCAATTTAAATGCTTATCTGGTCTCAGGAAATTTATTCTTACAAATTCTTAGAAATACAGAAAGATTTCCAAGCAGTGCACATATATGAACAGAAGCAGCCCTCTGCATCGATTTCAAGATGTCCTTCGTATCGTATATCATTCGGCAATTTTTTTCGGTTTTTACGTTGAATAAATTTATCTGTTTCTTTTATCCCTACAATATTTTTTGTCACAGATGTTTCTGAAACTCTGTATATACTATTTATGCTGGAATAAATTTAAATGTATTTCCCATCCAAATAGATTTATTTAAAATGTAGCTATTTATTTCAAATTTAATATGTTTTAAATATGAATTATTGGTTTATTTTGTTTTGAATTTTCTCCAAAATAGAATCTCCAAGTGAGTAATGAAACTATTTAAGTAGAAAAGTTCAATTAAATTTATCTCTTTTTTTTTTTTTTTTTTTTGTGAGTTTTTCAATTGATGAAATAGAATGCACCCTTTCAATACAGGATCAGAAAAAAAAACGATTGTCATCGAAAAAGTGGAGATTGGGAACAAAAATCCAATTGGAACTACAGGTGTCTTTTTCCCACAGCCATGACAAAGTTAAATTATTTATTAAATAAAATTTAGGAAAAATAACATTGTTGAAATCTACTTCATTGAATATCAGACCGTTCAACTCACTAAAGGTTCATGTGATTAAGGCAATGAAAAAGAAACCAGAACGGAGAAAATGATGATTTTCTTTCTTAGCAAAAGAGGAATTATCATATTAAATGAACTTTGAAATAATATTTTTCTAAAATTACAAAATATGTAAGCATGTCCAAACACTCTTTTGCAATAATTTTAGATTTTGAATATTAAGAAGTACTATTTCTTAGAGATGTTATGACGTTATAAGTTCTTTTTTCTGGCACTGTAAAAATTTAACTAATCATCTAATTTAGAATCTAAAAATATATTTTTATAGAGATGTCATTCACAGTAGAAAAGTGATTTTTCTGCATAATTTTTGATTCACATAGTTTTTTTTTTTTTTTTTTTTTTTGAGATATCATTTTGTAAATGGTGAATTCCAGGAAAAAGGTGGCATGACACTTGAATTTTAAAACTTAATATTCTGTGACCTGCCCATATACTATTCTCTTTAGAAATAAGTGAACTTCTTGAATTTTAACCTGTTTTTCCTAAATAGTTTGATGAACTCAAGAAAATAGAGGGCAAAATCAAGTTTTCTCTTTATATTTTTACACAGCAAAAAATCTGTTTTTTGTTATATACTGTAATATCAATAAACTTGTTATTAGCATATAATACTTAGGTTAATTTTTATCTTTTGAATGTCTTGTTAAACTTTTTGGTAAGTAATTTAAACTTTCTTTTTGAAACTATTGGGTATAGAAACTAATGTTTCCTTATGCAAAGCAGAATTTAGCCCCTCGTCCAAGAGGCATAGTTATAATTTTAAAGAATATTTCATTTATATGACTTTCAATGGCAACGGATGGACAAACAAATACGATAACGGAAGAACATTTATCTATAAGCTGATACAGGGCAAAATTTTAGAATGCTAGTATAAAACAAACTATTGTTTAAAGTTAGTAGTTACATTTAAAACACATATAAGTATTATTTGTACAAAAATTATGAGCTTTTATGTAAAAAATAAACTTTTATTTATTTTTTTAAATGCATCGTTATTTTATTTCTTCTATTGTATGTGATGAAAATTATGAAAACTACACTTAAAAACTCCTAAGCATGTGAAAATCATTTTGGAATGTCATGTTTGTGATATGACAAGCCTATTCAAGTAGAAACATATGCTTAAAAATTTAAATTTTACATTGGAACAATACAATATTGAAACTGCTTTCAGATTTGTTGCCACAAGTTACAGGAAAGGACTGTTGACAGCATTGATTTAACCGTTAAATGCACTGCGAAGAGATCAGTATATTCATAGATCAACTTTCAAAAAGATGGAAAAAAATGATCCAAAAAGATCCACTCTCATCCTGACACACAAAATGTGCGCTACTTGAATCCTGTAACAAGGTATGTTATTGAATATAGTAAGAGTTTCAACAGATCGAACGAGATTTCACTTCAAAGTCAACAGACTTTCAGTTATAAATAATATTAAAAATGAAGATACTGCAGCGACACCGAATCATGAGAATATGCAAAAGGATTTATTATTGTTTGGACAAGTTTTGTTAGTTGGATGGAAGGGAAAGAAATTAACAAAGAGCAATGTTGGACAGGTACTTCATACAGAAGATGAAGGAATAGAAATAACTTGTTTGAGAATGCATAATAATGTGAGGTTGATCTTTGTGTTTGCTGAGAAAGAAGATAAATGTTCTATGGATTATGATGAAATTATTGAGTATTTAAAGAGTTCAGAATTTCAACAGATGGCTCATCCATTAGATATCATTGTTTCAGATTGCTGTGTTAGCTGAATAAATGTTTGTAAGTTGAAATTTTGTCTCGACCTACTGTTACTGTCCTTCCGTTACCCTTAACAAATACATAATTTCTAAGCTTAAAATAATTATTTTTAAAACCTAGAGGTAGAATTTTAATGACTGAACACTCCTGTATGTGCTCTAATTTTTATAGAATTTTCCCTTTTATAGTTTAGCTGAACTTTTGGGGAGAACATAATAGCGTGAAAATTATGTCGCAAAAATAACCTTCCGTAACTGTTTTTAAAATTTGATTAAAAAAAATACTAACAAAAAATTCTCGGTTTTGGCTTTTTTTTTTTTTTTGCAACTTACTATGATATGTATGAAAATCTATGCGTCAGTTTTTGAAAAAAATATGTATTTTGATATGCTATCAGACAGAAATGCATCGATTTTTTTGTAAAACTGCCCTTCCGTTACCGCTGGAATTCACGAAGTGATTTTCTCTGTACCGTTGAAACGTAATTAATCATCTTTTCTCACTTAAATTTTTACTTTACCTAATACTAGGAATAAAAGATAACATATGTCACTTATATTATAACGAGTTAACGCTCAAATAAAAGAAATTTCCACCGAATTGATGAAAATTAGATATTTTGATCAGGTATAGCCTCTAAAGCTAACATTTTAAACAATGAAACAATTCCTAACCATTTAACGATGAAGTTATTGAATCTCTAAACTGTATGTACTTTAACTAATCATCTCATCTCATTTAAATTTTCACTTTACCTAATACTACGAATAAAAGATAACGTATGTCACTTATATTATAACGAGTTAACGCTCAAATAAAAGAAATTTCCACCGAATTGATGAAAATTAGATATTTTGATTAGGTATAACCTCTAAAGCTAAAATTTTAAACAATGAAACAATTCCTAACCATTTAACGATGAAGTTATTGAATCTCTAAACTGTATGTACTTTAATTAATCATCTAATCTCATTTACATTTTCACTTTACCTAATACTAGGATTAAAAGGGAAAATACACTACTTTTGTATTATAACAAGCTAACGCTCAATTGAAAGAAATCTCCACCGAATTGATGAAAATTAGATATTTTGATTAGGTATAACCTCTAAAGCTAAAATTTTAAACAATGAAACAATTCCTAACCATTTAACGATGAAGTTATTGAATCTCTACACTGTATGTACTTTAATTAATCATCTAATCTCTTTTAAATTTTCACTTTAAATGTTTAGGATTAAAAGGGAAAATACACTACTTTTGTATTATAACAAGTTAACGCTCAATTGAAAGAAATCTCCTCCGAATTAGGTACAACCTCTAAGGCTAAAATTTTAAACAGTAAAAAACCATCCTTATCATTTAACGATGAAATGATTTAATATTTTAAGTCTACGTACAGTTTACTATTAACACAAAAATTAAATATTCTTTAATGTTTTTTGAAATAGTTAGTTCCCTCATATTGTTTAAAGTATTTTTTGAATGTTAAAATTTTGAAAATGTACACGTAAAAAGATTTTTTTGAAAAATATTTCTCCCACTTCTTCATTTTTATAATATGTTAAAAAAACTGAATCATCAAGTGTTTATTTCTTTTTGAAATCAGAAAGTTATCTTGCCGCGCCCTGTGCTACACATAATGTTTATATGTTTTGCAAGTTTTCGTTTTAAAGTTTCGTATTCGTAGTACATGTATGTATTGCACATGTAAAGATGTACGTAGTAAACTCTGTTTATTTTTCAACTTTTCAGAGTTAAACTGTTTTTCATCGATTAAAGGTCGTGTAAATAAATGAAAATACTTTTGAACATTTATGGGAAAAACAGGTATTTTGGAACATTTTACGCGTCTACATGAGTACACTCACTCTCTTTTTGTTATTGACTAAGAACGTAAGAAGTTCAGGTACTTTCAGAGTATCATTCTCATTAATGACAGTTTTGATTTAGTAATAAAGCACTATATTTTTACACTTGGTAATGCAATATCCTTAAGGTATTCTACTATAAAAATAAGAACTAATACTTGTAATAAATGATATCGAATCTTGTCTAAGTTAAAAACAAAACAGGAGGCACTTATTATTTATGCAAATGACTTTAACATAACCAATATCAAAACTTAATTTTCATGCGAACCGTAATAATGCCAATTATTTTTATATTCGGGAAAAAAAGTACTAAACGTATTTTCTCTGAAAATATTAGTTCCAAACCCAAAAAAAAAAGTATGACTGCGCTTATTTAACGGTTTAACTACTTCTGCGCTTAGTATTAACTTAAAGAAACTCTTTTTTACATAATGCTTGGATTAGCTATATAATAAATTAATATAGTAAGAGTTCATCTAGTTTATAATTAGAGTTTCTAAGTTTTACCCTCTGTCAGAAAAATATTAATAAACATTTCGGAAAAATTAAGATTTATTATACGTCTTCAAAAAGTCGTATTGAAATTACCACACGCATGCTAATAACTTTTGAACAAAATTAAATTTAGTAACCTTATTACAGTTGCTCTGATTGCGAACATTTTAACTCCTATGCATCAACTGAAATCACATAAATTATGGTTAGCGGGAAGTCGCATGCTGCAAAGATGGGACTTTAAAGTAGGTAAATTGAATACGCATCGTTAACTTATGAAATTCAAAGTTAACTTTGATAATTTATGTTTCAATCACCGTTAATGATTAATTTTGTAATTTGAAAATCTTAAGAAAGATTAATGGAGAAAAATAGGAAGTATTTCTTGGAGCATATTACATTTAGTTCAACTGTAAAACCAATTTTAATTTTTACGAATATTTCCTTAAAATAAGAAATTTGCTTATCAGTTGTTTTCTGTAACTAGTAGGAAACTCAACGAAGCATGAGTCCGCACTACATTCAGATTACAAATTAAATTTTAGGCATTAGTTGACACTTTCAATTTTTGATTCAACTCTTGAATATTGAAAGATGCTTGGAATTTTTAATAAAATACAAACTATTAAAAGGCGTAGTTATTGATATGCAACACAAAGTAGTTGTTTGATAGCACTGAATACAATTTAACATTAGATAAAAATATGCATTTGGACTAGTATCTTCGCGAACGCAAATTTCCCTGAAAATATCCATTATGTTATAATCAAAACTAACAAAAACGATCACGACAAAAAAAAAAGTAATTTTCATTAAGGGTTTTCAACTGAAAAGTGTTATTTTTTAAACCAACGAATAAATAAAGTTGAATCAATACCTTTGTTCTTCTAAAGTAAAAAACAAATAACTACGTTAAATGGCACATATTGCGGATTAGATTACGGAAGACACGTGTTACGAGGATCGATAGAACACCTTTTTCAATGCAAAATAAGTGAACTAATGGATAAAAAAGCTCTTTTGTCGGATGTCTTTTCATCCATATAATCTCAATTATTTTGCTTGAAAAAGGGGTTCATTGTAATCCCGAAACCCGTGTCTGCAGTGATCTGTAATTAATGCGATTTAACGTTGTTACTTACTTTTCACCAGCTAAGTAGTTCCTTATAAAATATGACACGGACATGGTTTTACCTCTCGAAATATGGTGCCTTTACCATATTCCATTCTAAGAAAAATTGTCACAATAAAACAAAATGTTAGTTTTTTATTAAGGGTTACCAACTGAAAAGCGTTCTTTTTTAAGCAACCAATACGTAATTTCTAGTAGCAAATGCCACGGACATAGTTTTACCTCAAATAATAAGTTCGTATCGCACAGATTTTTGGAACTTACAGTTCACGTAATTAGTTCTAGCAGAACAGCAAAAATAATGATAAAGAAAAATTCGAATACAAAACTCCGCCTTATTCCTTGGCTTTATTCTTGGAACGAGGTGGAAAATCTGGAAAACCTCAATCAATAATTGCATCACAACTTTCGTTTCGTTTCTTTTTTGCAGTGGTCAAAACATGAAATCCATGTTTTATAAGAGAAACAAATCTCAGTTATGGATCTTATCTTATGACACGTCCAATGAACACAAAAGGTTTTGCAGGTTTTAGAGCACAACTCAACGTTCTCATAGTTATGTCTACTATTAGAGAGTTGTTGCGTTAAATGACATCATTTGGTAAAAGAATGGAGATTCTCTATGAGGCAATAAAAATATACTACTTTTTCTTCTGAAATATTATACTGGATTCGAAACCAAGCTTTCATTACTTATTAATGTAAAGACTCGAAGGCATATACACAAAATAAATTGTAACGCTCTTGTACTAATATACTATATGAAGGCAAATAGTATAAAGTAAAATATCTTCGAAATGTGTATAAATTGCTCCTAGACATGACTGTTTACAACAATTCTTAAATCATTGTATCTTTTGTGTAATTATTTGTACTGTTCACAAAAAATATGTACCTTTTTTAATAGACTGACTAAATCATTGGGGGTTTATGTCATCTACTAAGCATTAACTAATTTGTTCTATTAGTTAGACTCTCAAATGATCTGAAGTCCCCAATTCTTGAAGGGGGGGGGGAGGTGCGCACTAGTTTGGTTTACACTAAAAAGGGGCTTCAAAAGTCAGAATGGTTAAATTCTACCTATATAAAATGAAAGCCGTGACATATTTTTATGCTTTCTCATTACAGATAAAGCTAATAAATATCTAAATGCATCAGGACTTATTTATTTAGAGGAAGGTTGCTGTCAATGGACCGGTTCTATGACTAAACCGCGAGGATATTTTCCACACCAGATATTTATCAGGCAAGAAATCAGTTTTAGTGTCTTCTTTTGTCTCAAAACAGTCCAATGCAGAATCGTCAAGGAGTTCGAATCACTACATCATATTGTAAACGCGCAAATAACATTTCTACTGTTTACTTACTAATGATTGATATTTACTTTTTGTTTTTTCTTGCTTTGAATATTACTGAACAATTAAATGGGAACATTGACTTGAAAGAGTGCATTTTCAAGTACAATTCCCTATATTTAAAGTTTCATCATGAATCGTCACAGCAGTGAAAAATATGAGAGCATTGAAAATGACGCAGTTGCTATCATTGAACCGCTAGGTGTTTCTATGAATGAACCAGCTAACAAGCTGGTTCATTCATGGAATCTTATAAATATCATTAAAGTTTTAGCTCAATTATCTTAAATATTTGATCAATCTTTTTAAAATAAATGTGATAATGATGCAAAAATATTTTTAAAATCAGTTTTGGAAACTCCCCTCTGTTCTTATATTTTAAACTGAAGAACTTGTATGTAAACGATTCGGTATTTGTTAAAGTAAATTTTAATACTTTCAAGTACGTTTGTTGTTCGAGAAAAATACCAAAATAAGTAAAACAAAGCCAATTGATACTAAAGGCATGCAACGTTCTACAGCAAAATCCTTGTCGTCAAGCAAAATCTTCGTGGATCACAATTTTTGAACTTGGATGAAACAGGACTCCCATTTGTTCAAAAGTTTCCCCGCGGAATTTTAGCTAAGAAGAGTAAGTCCCATCTTATAAAGTATTAAGTGGTGAACGAGGTATGGTGAAAAATGCTTTGTTGTGTGAGTCCCGAAGGATTTTAATGTTTCTCCTATGATAAAAAAAGTAATTAAAAAAATCGATTTTCTCTTTTTGTATAACTTATTATTATTATTAATGTTTGTTTATCTCTTGTAATAACTATTTGTATTTTACGGTTTGATTTTCTTATTTGAAAATGTGGTCCATCGATGGAAACTCAATAGTTCATCAATAGTAACTGTTTCTCATGAGTTTGGACCACATTATAAAACATTTCTTTTTAATTTTTATTCTTTATTGAATATAGTAACATAAAAGCTAATATTTTTATTCAAGGAGAAATATACTGAGTAATTATTCCTACCTTCAATATAAAGTTTGAATCTGAACTGCTTCCTAAAAAAGGTCAAAAGTGTTATGTGGTTCATTGACAACATTCCCCTATTTGTTTAATCATTTGCAATTTTCAAAAAAACATCGTTTTTTTATGTCATTTGTAGCGTCTTACATTCTTCCCTTTGCATCTTTCTTCCTTTTTTACAAGTTTATGTTTTATAAACAGATAAACTATCGCGGAAGCCCACCAAAAATATTTACCAAATCAAACTGGATTTTAAGTTAGGAAAGCTGAAAAAAGTTTTAAATTTGACCTTTGAAGTCCCATCTAGCAAAGGAAAAAAACTGGCAAAAGGAAAGGCCTACAAAAGGCAAGACACAGCAAATGACTTCAAAAAAAAACTCATAAAACGTAGGACACAAAAAGCATGAAATGTAAAGATATCTCACGACGGTTGTTTTCAATGCAGTGATTTTTTCCATATAAGAATATTAGATTTTATCGAAATAAGATACATTTAACTCTGATAAGAATCTAGTATAACATCTTTAAAAAGATGTTCATCGAAAATTGAATACATTTTAAAACACTATCATTAAATGCGAAATGCAATACACCACTTTGCGTTAGCTAGCTGGAAAATGAAAAAAAAGGAGCGATGCTTAAAATTGAGTTTGATTCAAACCCCCTAGTGAGTAGTAGATTTCTTGAGCAGTAATGGGAAGAAAATTAAGAAAACTTCATTTCTTAGCGGAGAAAAAGAATATCTAAATAAATAACGATTATAAAGATATCAGATCAACACAACTTCTTAAAAACAGATTGCTTTATTAAGACAAGTGCGTGATACAAACGCAAGACATAATGATTTTCCAAGATAAATGATCTGATACGCAAAAAGTAAACTGCGATCATAGAAATAAGAGGATGTTTTATATTTATATGCTGGATTTATTTATATGTCTACATATCATTGCATAGCTTAACGGAAATTGAATTGAGGTATAAGGGTTCTGTGTCTTGAAAAAAAAACGAATTATTATAAAGGAAACATTTTTTCTATGTCATTTTAAATCGACATTCTGTAATAATAAAATAGCAACCGTCATTTATTGTTTCTAATTTTGGTGTTTCAGTTTAAGCCCATACTTGTGGAGAATGTTTGCAAAAAACAGTTGGCAGAACACAAAAAAAAATTTCTCGTTTTTTTTTTTTTTTTTTTTAAATTATTTTATTTATTTTTTTTCTTTTGTATTTTAATGTTTTGCAGTATAACATTTCAGCACGCTTAAAAAATATTTCAAATACCGGGTATTTTCAAAGAAAACCGTGCGTTCAGGTAATACATAGATTTTTTTTTTTTTTTCTTTTTTGGTGATATTCGATGCATCAACTGCTGCAACTATAAAAGAACATTGTTCATCTGGCACTCATTGATCTGAATCTTTGTAAAACCGAAATAAATTTGGAGCCTTAAAAAATGTTTACATTAATAATTTTATAAATAGCAAGATATTAATTACAAGTAAGCCACAACTTCGCTTTTTATTTAAATTTATCGATTAGAAATATTTTTCATGACCATACTTTACTCAAAAGTCACACGTGATTGAAACAAAACAGGGTGAACCAATTTGTTAAGATTTACTTTTAAAAGCGTTTTTTATTTTTAATTGTATTTTTTTTTTTTTTTTTTTTTTTGAGCAATCACGATTGCTTATTGCTTTCATTTGACCGTCCTTCATGTTTGGTTCCTTTTTCAACCCCACCGTCCTCTGCAGACGTGACTCCTCCCGGTAGCCACTACTCCTGGTCGGTGGCGTCCATATCCTACACACACGCACGCTCATACACATACACACTCACACACATACACACACGCAACTTTACACACATACACACACGCCAACATGCATACACACAGGTCTACGCACACACACACAAGTCTACATATACACAACTGCAGTGATGTTCCCATCAATTTTTCTGAGGGTATACACCCAGTAACCCATTGCGCACTATATGTGCACGTGATCATATACATAAAATGTCATAATATGAAAAAAAATTTGGAGCTTGATAGTATACGCTATGTGTTTAAAAAACGTTTAAGAGTACGCGGCGTATATGGAGTATACCCTATGGGAACAACCACTGCACCAACTGTACACACGTAACCGCCCAAGAGGAGGGACAGGAGCCTTTTCTAGAAACAAGTCAATTGGCTAGTAACCAATAAATACGGTCCTGTCGCAACTCGTGATTGCGAAAAACATAATTTGAATTCAAAATTTCTGAATTCAAATTAATTCTTCTTTTTTTTTAATCGTAATAAACGGTAAGCCGGCATATTATATTTTTAACAAATTGAATATCACATTTTAATTAAATGTTGAAAATAGAAAATTTTCTGTTAATGAATATTTTAGTTCACGAGAAAGGCAGAGGGAAATTATTCGCTGTGTGAGTAGAATAAATAGGCATGTCTTGCAGACAATGGAATGTAATTGAAAATGTGATTTTAAAGGCGTAACGGCGAGGGAGTATACAGAAAGCATTATATTAATTAAATTACGAATTGTATTCTCGCCGATTGATTTGTTGTTGAATGTCAAACATTTTGAATTCAGAAATAACTAAGGATATTCATGAGTGTTTTTTCGAATTCTGAACCAATTGTTTTTTAAATTTTAATTTTTTTTTGGAAAAGATTGAGTTTATAACACTAATTCAATTGAGCGTAGTGTATTAACGAAGTTAAAAGCATTTGAAATAAAGATCCAAAAATACTAACAGTATAATACTTGATTAAATTTTCAGTCATTTCTGAAACAAAAATGTAGAATTGTATATTAAAAGGGAAAAATATTACTTCTAAAACAATGTCAACTGCATAACAAATGCAAAAAACAGTTTTTATTCATAGAAAGCGTTTAAAAGTAGTTGTATTTTTTAAAGAATAAACAAAAATGCCGGGCATAGTCTATGTCAGTTGAGGCAGAAAGGAAAAAATCTTACCTTCATAATATAGCCTCGGAAGTTTTTGAATTTAACATATGTTACAAGTCAGGAAAATGTAAGCTACAGCCCATTTTTATTTTGTAAAAAAAAAGAAAGAATTCTGTTTCGAAATGTAGCCCGCAAAGATAGCAACCTGGGCTCATTTCTCACTTGCGATTCCAACAAAACTTTCAAACTACTTTATCTCCGGAACGGTGTACTAGATTTTGCGGCTGTTTTTTTTTTTTTTTTGCACATTGCTTATTGTTTTTACTTGATGGTTTTGATGTCTTATGATTTTATTTTCCCCGCGCCTCCCTCAGGAGCACCATTCGTCGACCGGCTCCTCCCGATGCTGCTCCTTTAGCGAAAACCGTCTCCAGGTCCATATCCTACGCACACATGCATGCAAACATGCACCTACACACACAAACACACACACACACACACAAACGCCTACATATACACACTCGTGATTGCGAAAAACATAAATGGAATTCAAAATGTCAAAACTCAAATTACTATTATTATTATTATTATAACTTAATTCCAAAGATGCTAATTTGTTCCATAAAACCATATGCACCATTTAGAAATTTAGTTTATTTTTGTTGCTACGGTTTTTTGAAAAACAAAACATAACCAATATTTGATTTTTTTTTTTTTTCAAAATTACCAATTTTAAGAACGGATTTTTTTTTTTTTTACTGTTGATCACCATCATTTTGTACTGTATCAAACAAAAAAGAGAACTTCTAACTTTGAGTTTTGACTCCTGTTCACGCTAAATTTTGATTTAAATTTGATACAATTTTAAGCTGACCGGAATTTAGAGGCATTAAAAAAAGCGAAAAAGTTTTTCATAAACCATATATTTGTAAATTTGGATTTGAAAATTCAAAGTTTAACCGTGCAGAAGGCACTTTTATTTTTGTTACATTGCGAAATTTCCTTTTTTTAGCTAACGTTTTATCCAGAAATTTTGTCTTCTATAAAAACATTAACGATTGCCTCAAAAGCCTGTAAAACTCGAAAGTGAAATATTTTCATTTCCGGAAACGTAGTTTGCAACATTACTGATACACAATAAAAAATAAAAAACAATTTGAAATCGGAAATTAAAACAATTAAATAAATAAACAATTTCTCAAAACCCTGTTGCAAAAATAAAAAAAGAACTCTCATTTTCAAACGGTGCATACAGAATACACTAGAAAGATTTAAAATTACTCCATACACAGAGAGACTGAAGGATCCAAAATGGTTTCATCTTAAATTTGTGTGTGAGCAAATTCTTAGTAAATTTCTTACTGAATGAGCCCACATGGCCCACACATCTCATCTACTGACTAAATAAGAATGGAAATGCATATTAACTTCACGCCAAATGTAAAGTGTTAGTTTATCTTTCGAAAAGCAGGCCTTGCATTTTAGCTGGTAAGCAGTGGGCAATATTTCACTTTTAGAATTTTACCCAACTAAAAAAAACTAGAAAGGTAAAGGCGGAACTAGAGTGGACAGCACAGTAAGTAGGAGAACGGTTTCTCTTTTTATTGCCAAATACCTCAGGTAGCCAATTCCGTATTTCTAGGTGAAAGGTTCAATATTTACCCTTCTATCAGACTAATAACTAAACGATTATATAAGTAATTAAATAGGATTACATTATGAAAAGTCAGAAAGTTCCATTACGTTCAGCAGGTTTTTATTCTATTTATTGAACAATTTTCTACACGAGGGGCCACGCAGGCTAATTCTAACCCAGATCTTTCTATTGTTAAAGAAAAAATCAGTATCCGTTGCGGAAATAAAGCACTTAATACTGTTGCAAATCGCAAGCATGAGATGTTGCCAAAGTTGCTATCTCTGGTGGGCTGTATCTCAGGCCAGGATTTCTTTTGGGGGAAAAAATAACCCTGACCTCCTACACTGTGAAAAAGATTCAGAAACGTTCCTTTAAAATAATGGGTAGGTAATGTGCCCAATTTCAGCAAGTAACATATTCTGTAAAATACAGGAATGTCTTCCGATAAAAGTCAGCAACATTCCTGAAATTATACTGGGATCTTTTTAAAGAATTCAGAAATATCCCCAGTTAAAGAACGTTATGTCACTAGAGCCTTCAGACAATATTTGAGTAGGTTTAATATATAGCTTAGCGGCTTCTTGATTTTCCAGGAAGACTCCTGATGCGTTATTGCAACCATGGCCAAAGTTAAGACCGAATTGCAAGTAAGTTCCTAGCATCCTACTTGTCTGCAATTCTAGGAAAACAACCGAATACAGAGACTTAGCATTTCTCTCCCTTTGTGAGCTTGGTCAAGTTGGACTGGCTGTAATCGATTAAGGACGATACACTTAACAAATAAGCTTAGTTGATCGTTAAACTGGAAGCTAAATATTATTTTTAAAACTGCGAGAAATCTGAATTGTGCAATTGTGCAATTTGTAGCGATTGGGGAAACTTTTAGACCATATACTTGACTTTCACAGGAAGTGTATGCGAAAACCTGTGAAATACCGACATTTTTCACAGAAATAGCCATTAACGTTTCGGAATTTCCTTACAGTGTATTTTCTGTATTTTAACGTGTGTAAAATCAGAAAACTACCGAGACTATGAACACAACTCCAATGCCTGAGTTGAGATGGACTATAGTAAGGGGTAAAAAGGGGATTCCTTTCATATAAAAAATTATTAAATAAAAACAAAAAACCCCGACTGCGTAAAAACCAAAAAAAAAAAAAAAAAATCTAAAAAGATAAATGTATAAGCCCAGTAGTTTAGAATGTTATTAAGTACTTCTGAATAACTACACCGTTGAAATAGTTTTATAACCGTACACAGATAAGACAAATCATAAATTCAAAAGCAGAATAGAAGGCTCAACAGTCGGGGCCTATTTCTTTCTGATTCAAAGAACTCCGTAAAATTTGAATGGGCCCCGACTGTTTATCCTTATGCTTTTGAATTTATGATTTGTCTTATCTGCGTACGGTTATAAAACTATTTCAACGGTGTAGTTATTCAGTAGTACTTAATAACATTCTAAACTACTAGGTTTATACATTTTTCTTTTTTAGTTTTTTTGGTTTTTACACAGTCGGGTTTTTTTGTTTTTATTTAATATTTTTTTTATTTTACACTTTTTAGTTCATTTTCATTGACTTAGTTATTATGATTATAAGACGATACATTTCGCAACTTTGTCATTTCATTGGGAGAGTTTGTTTGTATCGTGAGGTTTATCAAGTAACTTGCGGTGATCTAAACGACTGATAATTAGTTCCTCTAGGGACCTAACTCGACCTAACTCGGTTTAAAGCTACATGTGCTTGGCCAAATGCGCGAACGTAAGTCAACCACAGCACAGCTATATAAACAGCCTGTATAACTCATGATGACGCAAAATCGGAAAAGTCCCCCGTCAGTCAAATTTTTCTCGCAAAACTAAAAAATCTTCTCAAGAAAGTGCACGTCGTGAAGCTCAGTCCCTTGAACCAAGGCAAAAACAAATGCAACATGTTAGAGATGAAAATCGAATTAGTAGACTCTTTTTCTTTTGGTGCTTATTGCACGGGTTTATTTTGATGAGGACTACAATCTGAGTGTCTTGCCTTCGTTACGCATAACATATTTTTCATTACAGTACAGAATACATATAAAGAACACATGAAAGAATTTACATCAGAAAGAGGGGAAAGTATATCCGAGCGAGGGTGTCTTGACCCACCGCCTGAAGTGGGTGAAGAAATCGCTTAGACCACTTGACCAATGAGACCCCAATTAGTAGATTTAGTAAAGAAAAAATTTCAGGCACCGAAAACTACCTGCATTTGTCGCATGCAGGTAGCGTGTGACGCAGTGTGCAACACCCAACGTGCGACGATCCCAAACGGACAAAATATGGCAACTGGTTGTTGATATGGTGCATTTTGATTACTGTCATGTGTTTAGTGACACTCCCAAGGTTAAGACAAATCGATTGGTGTAAGAATTTCCAAAATTGGCCAAGGCGTTTAGCCTGCAGAACGCCACATAGGAACAGACATATATACACAGACTTATAAACACATTACCCTCCTTTGCGTCGCGCACGTGCAGTCGGGTAACTACCCAATTCCTTCTGTTCAAAAATGTTTTTCGTGCAAGTATTTTCTTCTTCCACTGCGAAACATATGGAGAATATGAATGGAAGTAAAGAGTTTACACTAAGGAATAACGGTATTTTGTCACTAATAATATTAACAGTAAGTTTTTACAGCTAAATAAAAAAACTTATAACTTAAGTATAAGAAATATTTACGTTTTTTGAAAAATCATTTTAGACACATTCGCATACAAATTTACACATATTTGAAAATTCAACATTATTTAAAATAATATTTTAAAAAAATCAAGAAAGTTGAGAACTTTCGCCCCGTTAAACGATAAGGTTTTCCACCTTCAGCTCAGTCACTCCTATGCCGGAATGATGAGTGCTAATAAGCACGAAACTGCAGTCCTCGGCTGGAATTGACTGAGCTGGCGGTGTATTTCACGTAATATTTTAAAGCTTCTCAAAAACATGCCATGTCTTTAATGCTTTTAAACGTAGCTGACATTCAACAAAATAAACTACAACTCAATTCGCCTCCCTCGAAGGTCTTTAAACAGTCGGATGATGGTGGTATTTATGTGTGGTTAACTGCCAGTTCTGATAGCTTAAGGGTTTTACTATGGTTAAAAGTTTCTGAGCAAACATTTAGATATAAATATTTTTGTCACATCTCTGATAACTTTAACTATGCTTAAGGGGTCTGATGCTTAAAAAAAATAAGGTTTAAACTTACTTTGATTTTTTTTTCTGTTCTAATATTCTTCAAAAATGTATATTTATTTTAAATTCGTTGGCTTTATTGAAAAAAAAAAATGGGCAAACAAACTAATTCGTAAAAAAAAAAAAATTAACATAAACAAACTGACAAAATATTCGACATCATATAAATAGGAAAACATTGGCATTCATCAAGAACATTAAAATAAAAAAGGCATTGTTTTGAACTAGGTATTTCATTCCAAATGAAGTGAAATCTTGTAATTCGTTCTAAAAAAATTGAAAAATAAAGTTATAGCTACCTTTAAGACGGAATATTGTTGAAGTTTCAGTACATTATTTCTCAATTCTAAAGTGCCGTATATAGGACTATCCTAATTGGTTGACTCAACTCTTAGTTTTAGTCTTATTTATATTTCTTTCTTTATTTAATTTTAGATTGTGCTGTAAGTATACTACTTATTCGTCAATTTGTGATATTTGATCAAGTAAGAATTAACGAGATAAATCATTTACTGCTTTAAATAGTGTGGTTAATTGCAGATTTAAACTGCATCAATTTAAACCAGCCTCTGGCCCGTTACTGTTTTTGCGTTCTCGAAGAAATGATTTAATAATATTTTCCTTATTATTCTTTGCTGTAATATTTATTTATTTCCAAAACATGTTTTTGACTTCATTCTCAACAAATCGTTAGATCATATCAGATAACATAAAAAATTAAAATTGCTTAATTTACTTTCATATATGTATCAATGCACATAGTGTTTTAATGCATAATTTAGCGTAGATGATTCTGGATTTTGGTAATAGTTTGAAATTACATAAAATATGTAATACCCAATTTATGCATTTAAAGTAGTCTCTTACAGAAAATCTTAAAATATAGATAGCAAGATTTGATACTGATTGGACCACATGCTTCCCTCATTTCTATTTCTGCACAAATAAAATATTTATCAGTAGTTAATGAAACTGTAAAACGTTATCACTCAAAGATCTACAGAAAAAATCTAAACCATCAACTTAAAAAGAAAAAAAATATTTTTAAGGTAATAAAAAAAAAGAAATTTGGCAGCAGAACATTTTTAAAAAACTGTAACTAAATATGTTCTAATATAGTGTGCAAAAGTGTAACTTGAAAATAGAAAAAAAAAACAGTTAACAGTTGATAATGCTTGAAAAATTTTTAGTTGTGATTATTTAGAAAGATAAGTCGTAAGAAGAAGACAATTGCTCATTTAAACCGAAGAAAAGAGAAATAAAATATATTTTATTAAAAATATAGAAAAATATAAAATAAGAAAGTGTTGCTTGTTAGTATAAAAATTACTTAACCCTTTTAAAATTTGTTTAACGTATAATTTTCGCGTTTACTGAAGGTAAAAATAGTTGTAATGCTGCCCTTTCCTTCAAACGATGTCAAAATTTCTGGTTAACTTGTTTCAAAAAAGCGACGGTTAATTCGATGAGCTGTAAGATCCAAACGGTATAATGGTTCCATAAAAGTTCAACTACGTTAACTTATCAGCTACTTTCAAATCAAGATCGCAAGCAGTAAGGTTGTGTACATTTCCTTACTATCAATAAGCAAATTGTTTGACATTGGGACTATTTATTGGATCTTACAGTTGCTCTGAAGTGACGATATAAAGTAGAACTTTGTAATAACACGCATTGGTATAGTGCAGAATCGCTTAGAACGTTGATTATACACTTTAGTATTGAGGCAGCAACTACTGTTTCCTGCAATAATACAAATGTATTGTAGCTTTTTCTATGTGAAAAAGATTTTTTTTTAACATCATTTGGTCTTTCTATTACAGTTTTAGAAAAATCAACAAGAGTAAAAAAACTCATTTTCTTTCAAATAACATAAACAGAGTTAGTCAAAAACACTTATATCAAATTTTTTTAAACATATTATATTTTAATTTTCCAATTAGCAATTGCGTTAATTTCGAAGCCTAAAGGCATTTCTTTAGAATTACATTTCTTTAATTACTTCGTAACTGCTAAGATTTTCTTTAAAAGAAATTACACAATAAGTGCCGGCAATTAATATTGAGATAAGTGTTAATGGAGAAGTTATTAATATTGTAAAGAAAATAAATTATGTTTAAAAATGCTTTTCCGTCGCCTTAACTGCTTTTTTTTTTATGATTTACGCTTTCTGAGGCATTAAACCTTAAAAATTATTACCAAAAAGTTTCCTTCCAGAAGAAAATACTTAACATTATCATAATTAAAAACAATTTAAGTATCCTAAAATTGTAGTTTTTTTTTTTTTTTTTTTTGTAAATTTGAAACACTATCAGTGAATAATGCAATTAAAAGCGTTATTAAATTCGACTTGCTTTTCTAAAAAATATATGAGTACAGAAAAATTCTAGAAAAATAAATACATTGAAGCGATTTGCTTTTGCGTTCAAAACTTTAAATGCACTTTTGAATATTGTGCGTGTTAAGGCAAATACAATTTTTTGAAAAAGATTTTCTTATGCATGAATTTCGAAATTACAAATTAAATTGCGCCATGCATTCATGCGCACAGTTTTTGAGAGAAATTCAAGTGAAAACAGAAAAAAAAAATAGATGAGTGGTTTTTAATATCTCTATGTACAAAGCTTTCTTTGGGTGCATTTTAAAAAACGTATTATTTCTTCATTTTCATGAAAACGTTAATGCTATAAGTCAAATTCATAATTGATTTTCCTCGGAACACATTTTTGCGAAGCTAAAAAAATACAGTGGGTGGCCAAATTATTAGAGACACTGCTCAAATTCTCGTAATTTCAAGTTTAGGCTCATTTTTTCAAGAAATAAACAACGAACCACATTTTTTTTAAAGTCTACATTGCTAATGGTATCATTATTATTATTGTTTTTTTTTTAAAGTGGCAATACTACCAGTCTGAGTCATCAAACAGGTTAGATCAAAATTAGGTTATTCCTGTTTTAGTTACCATTGAGAAACAAGAGCTGTTTCTATGAGGTCATATTCAGTATTTTAGAAATGTCTCAATGAAAGTTGTGGTGTCTGCTATTGTCAATACCCAAGTAACACTTATAATTAAAAATTTTTTACAGCAGTTTGTGCTTGATATTAGATTTATTTTATAACTTGATATTGTCAAAGCAAAAATTTCAAGAATGGACAAAACTTCAATCATGTCACCTAGAAAATGTTGGAAAGTAAATGCATTGCTACTCCCCTCCATACATACCTGGAGAGTTATTGTAAGTATAACAGTTGTTTTTAGGTCAACAGTTGGACACATCCATAGTAAAACTGATCAAAACAAGGTTCTGGAAGCAGATTGCTTTGGGAAAAACACATTACCAATGCTCGGACTGGCCACAGAATTACTGATACACTGCTCAAATCAATTAAACGATATTGTAAGTCTTGTACAAAAAAGGTATTAGCAAATAATTTTTACATATAATCGAAGAAGGGAGTCACGAATGCAAAATTTTCTCAATTTCAAACATCGCAGTATGTAAATTTGGAGCTTGACGTCGAAGACGACGGTTTAATGGCAGCAAATGAGATTTCGCTCTTAACTTATTGTAAGACAATGCAGAAAAGATTGATCGACATTCAGTAAGCGCGTTGTTACGATGAGTGTGATTCATCAACGAACTCATTTAACGGAATCAGAAGCTTCTGAAGAGGTTGGCAGGCTAGGGGGGAGCCAAACACAAGCCGAGGCAGCAAAAACTATTGGAGTTTTGCAAAATGTGATTTCTAGGATATGGAAAAATTTTCAGCGACTGGTAATGCTGGCCGAAGATCAGGACAAGGTCGCAGAATGTCAACAACGCTCAATGAAAGCTGTTGTTTAGCTTTTTACGGCTCGAAGGCACCGAAGTATGAATGCCACTTCACTACAACGACACCTTCGCTCGGGTACTGGCACCACAATTTCGACACGAACTGTCCAAAATCGCCTTCACGCTGTATGGCTGTATGCTCGTCTACCAATGGTGTGTGTCACATTAACTGTGAGGCATCGTCGCGCTGCAGGAAGTGGGTAACATAGCATCTGAGTTGGGAGAAGAAATGAATGGAGCAGTATTCGTTTCTCGGACAACTCCCGTTCTTGTCTTCATCCTGATAATTGTGTATTTTCATCTAAAGGGAGCGTGACATTAGAAACAATCCAGCGTTCGTGCACGGAAGTACCAGTTTTGGTGGTGGTGGTGCGATGGCATCTCCATTGATGGATGCACCGATCTGCATGTCATTCCGAATGGAACTCTGACGGGTCGTCAAAGTAGAGATGAGATCGTCAGACCTATTGCAGCTCCTTACCTTGTAGCAATTTGAGGTGAATTCATGTTAATGGACGACAATTGCATACTACATCGTTCTAACTTGATGAATGATTTCCTTTTGGAGGAAGGAATCATACGAAGGGAATAGTCAGCGTGTTCTCCAAATATGAACGCAATAAAGCATGTTTGGGACATTCTAGGCAACGAGTCTCTAGATGCCTACCACCTCCACAAACTCTCCAAGAGCTGGTAAGAGCCCTTTAGGAGGAGTGAAGCAGAATATCCCAGCCCCACATTAATAGCCTCATTGATTCCATGCCTTAGAGGTGTTTTACATTGCTGGCCGTCCGGGGTGTACTAAACCCCCTACTAAAAGCAATTTTCTTTTATGGAAACCCTCTTTTTCATTTGTTTTTCTCAATTGCACAAAGTGCGGTTTTTTTTTCATATTGTACCCAAAAGTTTGAAAAATATTTTTTCTTCCAAACAAATGTAATTTTTGTCTCACATAGTTTACTACGCCTATCGACAATGAATCAATCATCCAAAAAGTTCTCCAGGTTCAAGATCAACCCAAAAGCGCAATAACCTTTAATTGTTTTGAGCAATGTAGTGTCTTCAAAAATTGCAAATGGAGTGTAGCCTGTCTTACTACGATGATACTGAATGAACAGGGTATTAAAATTTCCAATCCAGAGACGATTGGTCGAAGAGGAACTAATGGGTCACCGGCCCGTCAGAAAACCACTCCACACCAAGACTAAGAAAAACCGCCTACAACGAGCAAAACAAGCCAAAAAATAACTGTTGAGGACTGAAATTGTGTAAGTAGTATTTGTAAGAGGTGTAATTAGCAAATAATGTTATTATTTTGATCAGTTTAAGGTTTTATAGGTATGATTCTTCGATGACTCCACTTTTGGCATTTTCGTCGATAAAAGTTTCTTTTACCTTGTCTCCTCCAGGCGGCATCGCACCCCGCCTGGGGGAGCTATTCCAATGCTGCTTTTAAGAGAGAATTTACTATCCAAAAAAGCGCATATGCCTCATTCTACGGTCGGTAAAAGGAATAGTAATGCGTTTTCTGCCACATTGCCGACGGGATCTGCTTTCAGTGACACGTTCAGTTTTAACTTTTTGATATGTGAAACTATTACTGAATGAGAAACACCTAAGGACGTGTGATGCTAGTCCATTAAAATAACATTTATTGGTGCTAAAACTACATAAACATTAAAACGAGCAAAAGGCTACTAAAAGATTAAAGATTTAAAAGGTTAAAAAGTAACATTTAGAAAAGCTCGTTGTTCTGCGAACACACACTGCACACGCTCCAAGAGAACTCCGCTTCGACTGAATGCACGTGTGTTATCTTCGCTCGCTTCTCCGCAGAGCCGAGTTGAGTAGCGCGCGCTGTTCTCTGCCGATTACCGCTGGTTATCTGAAGTTGTAAAAGACAGATGAGTCCTGAACATTTTATTGTTTTTATTTATTTTGGTAAGTGCATTAATTCATTTAAAAAATTGTTTTTGGCAACAGGGGAAAAGATGATTTTTTTTATATGCTGTATTTATTTTAATGAGCTTATTAATTTTAATTATTATTTTTTCGTTTTGAAAGCTGTTAAAGATTTTTTTTAAAGGAAAAAAGTGTTTTAGCTGCTTTGTTTAAAAGTTGCTGCTATTTTATTTGTTTTTTTTTTTAATGAGTGAGGAATATTTTATTCCTAGGAATCAACTTAAAGTATTTTAAAAATATGCTTGAAAACATTTGCGATTTTAGCTATTTTTGAGAATATTGATCAGGTACTAGAAAGTAGTATGTGTATACGGGAAAGTAGGCTCGTCTAGTTCTAGACAGAACTTCTTGTCGTTTTTAATAAGATCATTCTCTGCAACTAAATGATGCCTTCTGTTAATATGTATCCATAAACATCCGTAAAATTCTTTATGTACTCAACTCTACGCTTTCATCAGTTATCAGTCTGCTATAGCGGGAAAAACATTCAAAAAATGTTTTATAAGCTATTACTCAACTTTATTGACAGATCTTGGTGTCAAAATGACTCGTACAGAAATTGATGAAGCATCCTTTATTATTACTGCAGGAATGCATAATGGGGAAAAGATTGCAAAAGCTGATTCATTGAAGAAAAGATGGATTGTTTTCTGGTAGAGTAATGTCGAATTAATTCAGTTTAGAACTGCGGTGGATTTCAAAGACTTTTAGTGTAGAAATCAAACGTAAAGAAACTTAAGAACGAAAATCCTTAGCGCATTTTATAATTTTCTTAAATTCAAATCAGGAAAATGTCATTTTAATTTGGAGTACTCGTTTTGTGTTTCGGGTTTTTTTACTGATATCCAAATGTAAGGTCAGTTTATATCTTTTAAATGAAATTGCTTAACATTTGATTGCAGTAAGAATTGTTTTAAACTTAATTGCCAGCAAAAATAGTGGAGCAATAACATCCTATTTTATAAACATACTATTGGTACCCGCAGGTCTTTGCCCGTAGCAGAAAAGTAAAAGTTTATTTGTTTATCCTGTATAGTTACAAATAATGGATGATTAATTTCTCGCCAGTTTGCTACGTTAACTTTCTCGCCCATGTTACAGTTCCACGTTATGATGAGTTGGTAATTTCCTCGTCCATGTAATGATAATTTGATCGGTAGAAAGTTTTTAAAATTGGAATAGAAAAAGAACAAAATCGAATTTTTGAAAAATCGCTTTAAGGCGCTCACCCCCATGCTACAAACTAATTTTATGCCAAATGTCAAGAAAATCGGCCAAACAGTCTAGGCGCTATGAGTGTCATAGAGATCCGGACAAAGATCCAGACAGAGACACTTTCAGCTTCATTATCAGTAGAGATTAAGGGCTGGGCGATGTACCGATATATCGTCATATATCGATATTAACTATATTAAATGACTAAAAACAAACTATTTAAGACATCAATATGAAATATAGTTCAAAGTACATTCGAATTATTGAGACTGCTCAAATTGAAAGATTTAAACAAAATATTGAATTGAATATTTAAAACTTTTTCGTTGCATGCATTGAGTTATGCATTGTGCTATACCCATTGAGCACGCCCTCCCCCCCCCCCTCCAGGAAAGTTTTGAATTAGAGAAATAATATTATATTTGAAAATGTTTTTTGTTGTTTTTCGATCCTTTGTACCCTTCCCCCCCCCCCCCTAAAAATATATCGATGTATTGAAAATATCGATATTTGGAGAGCGATATATCGCGGTATTAAAATTCTGATATCGCCCAGTCCTATTAGAGATAAACTCAAGATTTGAAGTAAGGGAAAAAGATACAAAAAACATTCCAGGAATACGATTTGTGTGAGAAATATGTTTACAAATCCAAACATTATTATTGAAACTTCTAATAGATGAAATAAAATTCAGTTTGGCTGTAAAAGAATGAAGCAATCTTAGTAAGTTAATCTTATAGTAATTTGCAGTACTTCAATGTAGCTGTACGTAAGCTCCTGGTAGCATGAAGAATCTTGAGTCTGTATTTGATTTCTCTCTAAGTGCTTTTAACATTTGAATTTACAATCGCTAGTTGTATTCCTTCTAATTCGTATGCACCAGAAAATATTAGAAAGAAAGAAAAAAGTCTTACATGTGTTATTTTTTTAGCAGCAAACTGATATTCATTTTACCAGTTAATGTTTTTATTATTAATGATTAGAATGGTGAAAAAAAATTTCATAGACGCTGCTTTACATTATACTTACGTTGTGGTAAAATTTAAGTTTTAAGTTTAAAAAAAACTTCCTATGGAAAAAATCGTAAGTTTTTTTTAAATCAAACAATGCGGTTTTTTATTCTTTTAAAGTAGGCTAAAACGAAAAAAAAATGCCCTATTTGGTTGCATGGACAAGACAACCATCTTTCGATTAAATCACCTTCAACCTTGAAAAATATTCAAACACCAAATAAGATTGGCGCAAAAGGAAACTGACTAAGAACCAATTTAAATCACTGTTTTAAAAATACGTTAAAATCCTCCTTGAAATTAATTTCCCATGCTGTATCGCTGCTTACAGCAAAAGCACCTGGGGAAATTGTTTGCTTTGCGATCTCGTTAAAACCCGAAGGAAAAGACTACTTTAATGACATTTCAATCTCATTGCAGATATGTTTTTACGTTTATATAACCAGCATTGTTCCAAGAGTTACTGGTATTTCACCCTTCTTATTTCTTCTACTGGTTTAAATCAAACTTTTCTTTAAAAGCTATTAAGGATTACGTCAAAAGCTTTCTGTTCCCTTTAGTGCATTTTTTTTTATCAAGGAATCATTGTCGAATTTCTACTTTTTAATCACTATTTATTTCTCTTCTTTTTTTTACATCCCAAATGAGTTTCGTTCAATTTCTTTCCAATTTCCTTTCGAAACATCCAGCTCCTTTTAGGAATAAAAACAACCTCACTCGAAATACATCAAAGTGAACTCATTACTTTTATCCTTTGCCGATGATTCTGTAAAAGTGGTATAATTTAAAGCGAGATCGTCTGAATACTTTTTACTAACATTTGTTTTTCCAAATCTAAATTCGAGCTTTTTTAACTTTGACTTTTTATTTCCTTTGAAGATTAATAAGGAAATTGCATTCCTCAAGCAAGAGCATTTGCTCTTTTTAGGTAAATAAAAGATTCGTTAGATAAATTTTAAAACTTGAATGTTTCTCCTAATTTAAACCTCAAGTGTAATACAAAAAAAAATGTAAAAAATCAGGTATTGAGCAAAGATTTAAATGTCGTTACAGGATGTTTCATTTTAACCTGCAAAGACCTCTATTTACGCAACCGTTAGTCTTAGATGCATACTTCCAACTGCAAAAATGTGCAAAACCAGATGCAGAGTTAAGATATTGAAAGTTTGAAGCAAAAATGAAAATGAATCCAAAAATACAAAATTTAAATTTTCATACGGGCCCTAGGTCCCCTAACTTATACTTAGGGAAATTCTCTATATTGAAAAGTATTGCTAAAACAAAAAATTTGACATTTGTGCGACCAAAACTGTAGGAGATATTAGAGTTCAAAGTTTTAAGAGACCATGTAGAAGATGAGATTGGAACTAATCACCCTTTCAGAAGAACGACAGGTTATCGAAGTAAAAAAACAAAGTATTTATATTTTTCATTGCTATTAAAAAATAAATTCAAATGTTATGCCATGATACACAAGAACACACTACAAAACCTCAAGCAATTAGAAAAACCACACTCTATGCACGCATATAATTTTAAACCCCTCTTAACTGCTATATTTTCCCTTAAAAGGTGTTATTGACGGCGAGTGTTAAGTGGTGTAAGTGTCAAAAAGCGGCGTTTCATATCTCGGTGAATATTGGTGGTACTAATTTCAAACTTTTTGTGTTGAAATTACTTTTCAGTGGAGATTATTTCCCTGAATATAAGTTAGGGGACCTATGGCCCGTATAAAAAGTTAAATTTCGTATTTTTTAACTCATTTTTATTTTTGCTTCTAACTTACAAACTCTTAACCTAGCATCTGATTTTGAACGTTTTTGCAATTGGAAGTATGCATCTAGGACTAACGGTTTCAAAAATAGCGGTCTTGCTCGTTAAAACGGAACACTGTGTATATATATATATATATATATATATATATATATATATATTCTCTGACTCACTGCCAAATGTTGAGCGCGGAAGGTAAATGTTAACTGTTAAAAGCCGACCTGAATTGGTAACATGTTGGCTCCAAAAAGACCTGTTTCTCAAACTCTTATTTTGAGAATGAAAGATCAAGGTCTCCCCCCCCCCCCAGTTGTTTTATCTCACTTTACTCATACCAGTCTCATATTTCCGTTGCATCCTCTAGCCTCCACATGTGGGGCCACAGGGATCTAAAAGGTCCTTAAGAATGGTCTCCATAGTCCAAACCTGAAAATCCTTTAGTGAAGAAGCTGCCATTGTTTCAAAAGATTAAGTGTGAGCAATTTATTTACCGATCTGTGCTCAACTTTTGGGAGTATATACAGATATAGGACAAAATAATAAGAACACGTAATAAAAATTGAGTCTTTCTTCAACCTTCCAATAAACGACCGTTAAGTATTGCTACAGTTTGCCACCTGGAGGCGGTGGTATCAATCAAGTGTTTGGTTGTATGAGGGTGGAATGGAAAAATTCTGTATTTAGCAAAGCGTGATAATACCCGATTTCTCCGACGTGAAAACAGGCATGATAATTGGAGCTAGTCTCGTTGGAGCGTTAATCAATTTTATTTAATATGTTTGCATTCATTGGCCGGCGTTGTATTTCATGTACAGGTCATTATTTAAGCGAAAATGAATAGATTCTATTATTATTCACTTGCCGGAATGGATATTAAGAGAGATGAGACTTAGCCTTATAGAGCATTTTATAATTACCACACCATACCTCACACCATGTGTTTTTTTTTTTTTTCTTTTTTCGTTTGGATAGGATGCGGTAAGAAGCAAAGTGACCAAAGTGAGCTTTTTAAAATTTTGAATGAAACACGTTTAAAACTCTTTCTCTTAGTAAGATTTCATTGATTTTTTTTCTAAATTATGCTGTATACTGCCGTGTGCAGGTAAACGGCTGTATTTTCAGAAATAAGTTTCTAACATATTTTATTATTCCGAGAAATTTGTGTTGGATTCAATACTAACCATAGAAAAATGTTGGAATTTTCCATTTTTTTTCAGAAAACCAAATAAGCAAGCTTGTACAATAAAGTTAACGTACAATAGATGACAAAAATGAAACATTTTCAGTTTCTGCTCTTTACCTGCCCACGGCAGTATAGCAGCACCTACCCCGGATACTAGTTCCACCCCTTTCACCAATGAAAAGAACAGGTTCTCCTACTCTTAAGTGGTTCATATTTACCCCATTAGAAACGTAAAAATATTTCACTTATTAGTACAAAACAAATGATATTTAAAGGCATTAACTCTTATGAACTAAGAAGCATAAAGAGTAGAGATTTTTTAAGAACAGGCGAAAAAAGTTTACACTTAGCTCTATGGCAAAGTACTTTGGATACAATAACATATTTGTTGAGTGTACTTAGTTACGTGTACACATAATTTTGACATATTTTTCATTATTATTTATATTAGGTTTATGTGATCTTTGGATGATGATGATTCTTTTTTCTTTTTTTTATACTGATGTTTTGTAATTTATTTTCTTTTATTTAATACGTGAAGTGAATTTTTGTAATAAAAAAAAAATCCTTCGATTGAAACAATTGAATTGAATTTGCACTGGTCAGAAAAAGTGCACATAAAACATCTTTAGAATGGTTTAGGTATACAAAAACGGTTTTTGTACCATTTTTACTCTTACAAATATACACATTAGAAACCTTACCATTCTTTTCGAATCATTCTGCATATTTAGTAGTAATAATTTTCTCTGCTGCAAATGCAACTGCACTCCAAAATTCTTTCAACCTGCAAGGATTACGTAACACAAAAGCTTAAATCGCAGCAACGTTACCAATGACAAGAACTTCGATGAAAAATATTAACAGCTGTATGAAAATTGGAAAATATCATTAAATATTACAGATAGCAGATTTGTTTCTGTAAAAAAGTAACAGTGGTGACATTTATACAGATCATTTAAAATTCTTTTACGTTTACAGGGATGTTGCGATTAAGTTGGGAATCGCATGGATTAGCTTTAGCATTGAAACCATGATACCTATTCTATTCAAGATATAATGTTTTAAGTACGAAAAGTTTGTGTCTATTTCGAATGTGATTATTTAATATGTGATTATTTAATATTAATAGGATGTCACAACAATAATTAAATTTTACGCACAACAGAACAAATGCAATATAGATTTATCTAGTATCTGATTTACTATTACATTAATATGGGGAAACAAAATGTTTTTAAAAACTGTCATAAAGTATAATTTACATTAAAATTTTGAAGTTATGCTATTGTGCACTTTATCCATCCTTCAGCCGCTGCTACTAAAATCACTCGTCGTAAAAAATATTGCTTATCCTATTTCTTGTATGATCTATTTTGCATTATTTAAACGACGAGATTAATGCTTTATTTTCAAGGTGTTCAGCTTTAAGAGTGTGCCACACCATAGTTTTAGCATTCAACTAGACATATATATATATTCAGTAAATTACCGCCCATTAGCCAGGGCTAAAGCAGAAATGCATGAAATACACCGCCAGCTCAGTCATTTCCAGCCGAGGACTGCAGTTTCGTGCTTATTAGCACTCATCAGTCCGGCATAGGAAAGTGACTGAGCTGGAGATGGAAAACCTCTTAAGGAAGCCAATAGTGCCAAACAAACTGGTAGCTAATATAGAATTAGCAGACCAGACGAGAGACCGAAGCAATGGCTCGGTTCAACTCGAAGATTGAAGGCAAGGCAAGGTATATTCAGTAAATTACCGCCCATTAGCCATGGCTAAAGCAGAAATACATGAAATACACCGCCAGCTCAGTCATTTCCAGCCGAGGACTGCAGTTTCGTGCTTATATGCCGGTCTGATGAGTGCTAATAAGCACGAAACTGCAGTCCTCGGCTGGAAATGACTGAGCTGGCGGTGTATTTCATGTAGACATATATATATATATATAAGTAAGTTTAAGTTAAAACAATATGAAATGAATTAAAAGTTATTTGAGTAGCAAAAGTTTACTTTCACGTTTCAACGATATTATTCTGAGCAGTCTTTAATTCTACCCTTGTCAAATCATAAAAGACTGGAAAATTCCATTCGTAATGTGAATAAAACAGGAACAAATGAAAAGTTATTTCATCCTCAGCTGCACTGATGTGAATAAAGGAGGATTATCCCATTCAAATGGAAGATTTCAATTAATGATGCTGATCAAGCTCATACAATTTCCAATTTCAAATTCTTTGCATATTTCATTTGTTGTAAGGATTCAACCAACAAGAGCACGCGATTCCCTTCTGTCTTAATCTTAGAACTGTGAAGAATATTTGAAATATTTACAAATGCATACATCCCGAATCCCCCTCTCATGTATATTTCGCTATTTCAGTACAACATGTTATTTTGTAAACAAAACAAAACCCTTAGAATTTGTGGTCATATGTTTACGAAAGAGGATTTTTTGAGGAAAACTAATATGAAAATATGTTCCCTGGCTCTGATTTCTTCCATAGGGAAAACCGCAAAAATTTTCACTACATGTTTTGCATTAAAAAATAATTTAACAACCAGTAGTTATGGTGTGACTTAAAGTTAACGAATTATCGAAATTTCCTGTTGATTACACATTTAACATTAACAGCTCATAGAAAAAAGGCAAATATCATTTATTGCTTAAGTTGAGTTCAATATGGCATCCCTGGGTGTTTGAAGAGTGGAATTTGCTGCCCTATTTAGCCAGATAAGAAAGAAAAGAGATGAAGGAAAAATAATCACCCAAAAGTTTATTGCACAAAGAACAAAGACTGGGTTTTAAATTTCATAATGTGATTTTCTCGAACGCTCCAAAATCTGACAGTTCGTCTCTCTTCTCTGAACTCTTCATATGCAAAAATATGTATCACAGTAAAACATGTAAAGTTCAAAAAAATATTTTTGCACCGTAACTAATGAGCGTAATGCGAAAGAATTCATTCGTACCATAAGCGTCTAAATGCTACTTAAAATACTTATAAACGGAGAATAAATGAAAATCAGTAATAACAGCTAAGAAAAAATTACTGCATGCTAAATGCAACGTCTAAGTAAGTAAAATTATTAAAAGTATAAAAAGACGATAATGTCAAAATGGTGGAATGTTGAATCATTATGTTAACTGAAATGGCTTAATTTAGGCTTACATTAAAAAGAAAGACCACACGCGCAACACTTTATGGCCTTTAAGGTATATATTTGGCGGTATTTATTTTGGAGGTATTATAAGGCGGATTTAGTCTCATACCAGCTCGTCAAATATGTGGGTCTGAAAGTCCCGTGGTCAGTTTTAGAGGTTACCAAGGGTACGAAGATTTTGTAGCCTACCAGCACTGTACCCACATTGTGGTGTATGCTTTACTTTGTCGAGGACAAGACGGACTCCTCCTTAGTTGGGTGCCTCTCACTCGGAACCTTCAGCCTTAATCCTTACATTGCCAAGCACAATTTGCTTGGGTCTCCAAAATAGAAAACCAACAACACAACAGCATAAATTTGTTTTATGTTTTCAAGCAAAATGTTTCACATTTCGGTACATGTGCGTGCCTGTGCTTGGAACACTAAAGATACAAAAATTACTCGAAACCAGAACACGAGATTCGAAAAATATTTAAGAGATATGACAGAGGCTCAAGTTTGTTTATCTCTTGTGTTTGGTAAATACAAGTTGTTCTAAGAGTTTTAAGACTTTTTTTTTTTAAATATATTACTTTATGCATATGATTATCCCAGTTACAATAGCAATGTTCAAATGCTGATGCAGACAGTTTCTAGAGCACCTTTTGCGCTTCATCTGGAATTTCGGAGAGCAGTGAGAGCAGTTACAAAGTTATATGTCTCAATAGTCGGTTTCTCCTACACTTCGCAGATTCTTCAAACTTTCACATGAATGAGTATGAGTATGACACCAAAGTAGTTTGCTTAAAACAGAATTTATTCTCGACACTTCGTGCTTAGACTGGTGGAACTTCAATAGCAGAATAATGTTCAAAGCAGACTCGCCATAAATAGCGTGGATAGTTGGAGGCAAACGTTGACCTAAACTAAACTTAACTTGACAGTGTTGTAATACTGTGATTAGAATGTGTGTAGCCTCTACAATTCTTCCCAACTTTATTAGGTTTTTCCCAACTTTATAAATTATCCATTCAGTTGTACACAGGATTATTCAGGGGAGGGTCAAAGTCAAAGGGTCAGCTGACCCCCTGTGGCATGAATTTTGTTATGATTATTACTGAACTTCAATTTTTTGATCAAAAAAAAAATCGTACATGAAATCAATGTTAAACGTTTTTTGCTTAGTTCTATCTTTTCAGCATGTCGTTTTTCAAAGGATTGACTGAGTTCGGTTACTGGGCTATTGGTCTTTTGAGATTTTTGTTCATTTTCAAAAGAAATATATTCAAAGTTTACGATAACGTGTTTAGCTTGTTTAACTAAAAAATATGACTTTAAGTGAAAATTTGAAGGAATATGACACACGGCGCAAGTTGCACAAAATTTAAGGAAGGAAGGGGGAGAGAGAGTAATTTGAAAGGATAAAAAATTTAATCCTATTTGGGGGGGGGACTCCGCAACATATGAGAAGGTGCGCCTCCTCCATGTGTGTGTCACATCTCCTTGTTAGTGGGAGGAAACCCCTGCTTCACTGATTCTTTTTTATGTTGGAGTTATAACGCTGGCCATTGAAACTTGACCCCCCCCCTTTACAAAAATTTCTGGATCCGCCTCTGGTTGTACATACTGCCAAATTAAATATAACAGTGTTTAACTGAGAAACTTTCTTTTTTTTTTTTTTTTTTTGGTTTTTGAATATTATATAAATTCCTGGGACTTTTGAATAGCACGCATATTCGTGTAAACATTTCCACTACGCAAATTTTAAGCACAATGGTTAGATCATGCTGCACTATTTTTCAATGAAAAAGGTTTCTAACAATAACGGCTATAAAACCACGGTAACATATGATGTTAAAAACTGTATTTTAACAATAAATATCGTGCATTTATCAAAATAACGAATTCAGTTAAACACACGAAAGGCAATTTCTTCGTTGATTATACGCATGTTTCTAATTAAACGAAGTCGCTAAAATCCGAATAGTTAGAAGTTCAATGGTCAGTAGGGGTAATAATCATGGTGGGTGATGTTCTCACTACTAACTAGACTGTCAAACGCAATAGCGTCATGAAGGCAAAATTTGAGGCATACCTGTTAAATTTGGACCATTTACAATTTTAGCATATTAAATGCAAAAAAAAAAAAAAAAACTATGTTCATTGCTGTACACTCTCGTCAAAGTCATAAAATAAATTTTCTATATTTTAGTTTAAAAAGCTGATAGAACTGTACACAATGCATTGCATGATTCTATAATTCTAAAGGTAATGTTTGGAAGCAATTTTTGAAGTTTTAACACAATTTGTTCTTTTCCAAGTCAAGCCCGTGACTAAAGTCGCCAAAATGCAATATTATCAATGAAAATAGATGGCTCAAAATGATCTTAAATGGCCGGACAGCCACGAGTCAGGGTATTAATTTATTTTTACTGCAATTAATATTCATTATTTATTAACTTTTGATTACCATGATTTACTTTTAGACTGTTTCTTCCGTGTTTTGCCATCAAATGCAATAAAACTATCAAAATATGAGTGAGGCAGTTTAAAATATTTAATTTGTGGCTCAAGGTTACCTTAGATAACTGTAATAATTATTTCAGGGGCTTTTCGGAAATAACGTCACGCGTTGAGAGAGAGGTTCCTGATATTGTGACAAGGAGGGGTATAAGAAGAAGTGTGATATCACGCATTTTTTAATAATGACGTGTCAATGAGAAATAACGCGACACGTGACAAAGGGTGGAAGGGCAAGGTGTGAAAACTTTATGACAAAGAGGGGAATGGAAAACAATGCTGAAAAAAAAATGTGACATCATTTATGGACACCCAGTTATCTAGTTATTATTAACTGTACTTCTAGTTATTTTTAATTCTAAACTGGATAAGGGTTTATTTAAAATCCTTACTAGTTACTACTAGTTATTTTTAGTTCTGAAAATGTGAAAAAACGTCCAGCATAGTAGTGGTTCATTCTATGTAATTGTGGATCTATAAAGTTATTGTATTGTGCTTTATATTGACTCTCGTATGCATGATTTTTTTTAAACTAAGTCTAGAATTAGTAATAATTGAAATGAATCTTCATTTAATTACGAATACAGAACTTTATAGCAATTTTTTCTGGAATTAGTCAAGCTTATAAATGTTTTGATGAAATCTGATGGATTGATTGAAAAGATGCAAATAGAGTGACTTAAAGATTAAATTAAAATTTTATTTCGTCTTGAATTTAATTAGGACATTCATTTTCAAAAACAATAATAGTAGTAGTAATAATGATTATAATAATAGTTTCATTTGACTAAACAAAACACACTTTATATTAAATCAAAAGCAAGGTTTAAATTCCATCAAGAGTACTCAAAAATAAATTTTATCAAGTGTCTTTCCGTTTTAACTACATTACACCATTTTTGTATTTATTTTTCCTTGAAAAAAAGTTTTTCGATTAACTTTGATTTAAGACCTTTAGCGAGCAGTACATTTCTTTAGCGGTAATGGAAAACAAATTGAGTGAACTTCATCTCGTACGAACAAAAAAAGATTAAAATAAGTAACGATTAAAACTAGCAGGTTGACAATAATTATTGAAGACAAATTGCTTTAGCAGGAGAGATCCGAGTGCTCCGGACGTAAGACTTAATAGTTTTCAAAGATATTCACTTTGATAAGTAAAGAAAAAGGAAATAATAATCATCGAAACAGCAGGATATCTGCAATACCTATATCCAAGCTTCATTGATATATTTATATCATCGCATGTCTGAAATGAAATTGAATTGAAATGAAATGCTGTTCTGAAGTCATTCAAGTGCAGCCAATTGTGAATTCTGCTAAAACGTAACACTAAAAAAAAATGTCGTGACCCTATTTCAGATTGTAAGTTGGTATTAATGATGAAAAGTTAGATTTGTAGCGTATTTTTCGAAATGCTAATTGAAAAGATATGAAGCTTAAGAACTAACGTTCTTAATCGATAGGGTGGGCATAAGAAAATTGATCAGGAATTTGTTTTTTAAAACTAACCACATTTGTATCATGTGCATTTGTTTTGAAAATAGGATTTTATGGCAATTCCATCTCACATCATCTATTATTTTTAAAAAACGACCCTTCCATCTCCAATTTTATTGAAAATTTGCTGTACAATTTTAATGATGATTATAAAAACTTAAATCAGATTGAGGGTTCGGTCAAGGAATTGAAGAGTGATAAGCCCTTGAATGTCGCCTAGATGACCCCTATTGTCACTATATTGATCGATACACGTAATGGTAAAACTGGATAACTCTCGCTAATTTTTTTTCGGGGCATTTTCTTTTTTTAAATTGCGTTCAAAATATTATAAACTTTCATTGAAATACTTTTTGACAAGAATAACTTTGATTGATTTACCCATAAAACAAATAACTTTTTCAGATGCTTACTCATATTCTCACCTTCTTTCATTTCAAAAATACTTTATGCAAAGGCACTGTAAATAATTTCTGTAAAACTACACAAAAAGAGAGAATATCTTTTAATTTTTGTACGCACTTCTTCAAAAAGTTTAGATCAGGTTTCTCAGAAATAGTTTTACAGAAAACTTGTCTTCTTCTCGCACTCTATAAAACTAAAGAATAAAGCAACTATATCTACTAAAATAAGTAAGTACTCGTTCAAAAGGTCCTCTGTTATAGCTTTACAAAAAGCTGTTAAGTTTTTCACTGCGCGATTTTCGTACACATGCAGCGATTTTTCTGTTAAGTAACTTGAGTAATAGTTCAAAAGATTTAAAATACTTCTTTTTCTCTTTGCATTTCCTCACAAAAACTTTGAGAAAAAGGTACTTTATTGTGAATAAATACTTAACTTTAATTAGTTATCTAAAAAAGTGTTTTCGTTATTTATTTAAATTAATGTTAGCAAAGTAAACGTCGATACAAGTTCAATTTTTCAAAGGAAGAAAAGTAATATTTCAAGGGTTTCATCTGGAACTTCAGCTGCGAGGTCAACTGTTTGCTGCGTGTGTAAAAAAGACTGAAAAGTGAAAAGGAAGCCAAAGTAATGAAGTATTTTTATTTGCATTAGAGTATAAATATATTTCTTATAAAAACTATAATACATCATATCATTGTGTAAGTCAGACATACAGGTCATACGAACCGATCCACATTCCCTCCAGTTACCTTACTTACATTTTTTCTTCTTTTTCTAAACCTGGCTATGAATAATTAACTTTATATTTCGTTATAGAAACATGTTTATATTAGTAACCATGCTTTTTTTGTCTTCTTTTTAAACTTAGATGTTATTTCCTTTTTTTTTTCTTTTTTTTAATTTATTTATTTATTTACATATTTTTTTCCTGTAAAGTAGGACAAAAGTCTCATAAATTTAAGAAAGAAACTATATTACAAAAAACAAAGAAGAAGAAAAGAAAAATGCGTAATAGCAATACCACCTGCAATATAAAATCCCACTTAGTTATGTCCTTACTTTAACTTATAGTAAAAGTCTACACATATGCCTTTGGAACAAACATTATTGTTGTGCAAACAAGTAGCTACGTATAAGTACTATTCTTCAACAACCGTGTATGACCAATTTAATTCTTCCCTAGCTGATTAATAATTAAAACAGAATATTTTCTTCTCAATCAATTGCAGGAATATAATTCGTAGAAGTAAATACGTACTGAAGCGAATGGTATAGTGGCACGAACTAGATACTGATCTGAAGCAAAGTAAGAACAAATGAAATTATTTTTTACTTTGCTTCTACACCTCGACAAACCCAAGTAGTACTGCTCAGTTTATGAAAGAAATGTTAGTACTAGCAAAGTATAAACGAACTTTTAAGTAGCTTCCTTTCTTTATAAAATTCTAGTTTTTTTATTCTTTTGCTACTGCATACTCTTCATGTTTTAGATACTTTTTATATTATTGCAGTCAACAGATGGTGAGCTTCAGCGTCATCAATCATTGCCGCTTTTTTTTTTCTAATCCAACCTGCTGTTTTTTTTTTAATCGCTCAGTTTTCCTAGTAAGTCCAAGTGTCATGCAAATTTTTATTTAGAATTGACAATCAAAGCATTTAAAAGTGAATATTATAAAAACCATGTCATAATGGGGTGGTTTCCTTCAGTCAAAAGTACTACCTTTGGTCATTGAAATGGATAGAATAAGAAAAATAATTACATGGACCCAGAAAATACTTTCATTTTCCCAACAGTTTTTTTTTAATTAATTTTTTAAAATGTCTGATTTTGCAAACAAGGCGCTGTCTTGATGACGTCACAAATGATGCAATTTGTGGCGCATCTTTCTACTGCGTTTCTACGTTATGATAATCAAGCAGCGAATTAAAATTGCACTCTACGCTTGCTATCAACCATATCGCTGCCAATACACATGAGTAAAGATGCGAATTAAATATTTTGTTCGATGAATTGCAACATTGAATGGCATTTCATCATTTGTGACGTCACACGACAGCAGTGTAAACAATAAAACCGCACCGATTGAAGTAATTTTTTTTAAATATTAAACTTAAATAAAGTATTTAAAAATGGTCAGATCCTATGTTTTTAAGCATGCTCTTTTAGAAAAAAATACTTTTAAAATTTTGGAAACGACCCCATTATCGTACATAGAAATATACACGTAATAGATAGACTTAGTGTATGGTTATAAATACTTTCGAGTATAATACAAAAGCGCTCAAAGCAATACGTGTCCATATTAGATTTAGTAATTAGTCGGGGAGGGGGGGGGGTTTCGGGGATTTTGAATTTTTACAGTTCATATGGGCTATTCGCCAACCATCTACATCGTATGCAAGTTCCTACATCAAGCATTTAGTATCAACATCAAATTAATCCTTGAATTTTCTAAAGTCGTTTTATTTATAATTTGACACTTTTCGGTGGGCAAACTCAATCAGGTCAAAAACTGCTGTGAAAATCCGGGTTTCTTTGAAAAATATATCAATTCCTAATTGTGTTTTTTCTCTCCAGTAAAATTTTAAAAAGTGGATTGAATTGGTTTTGATACTAATTGAATACGTTCATAAATGATTCCACAGAAAAAGGAGGTGTTATCACTCAAAGAACGAAACATGGAGAAAAAATTTCGAATAAAAAAACAAACATGCTGAAATAAATCTTTGGACAGGGAAAAGAATTGTCACAAATTACTAAAAGAGCAATTAAAATGAAATTGTACTCGCTTCTTCACATTAAATAGAAAGATGGGCGTTTTAAAAATATTGAAATTATCGATCTTAATAGCGGAAATATTGTGAACCCTTTAGTATCAGAAGATACTTTTGTTCCTTGTTGACTACAGATCATTACCCCAGAAAAGAAAAATTGATAAGTTAGAGGAACATTTTTGCTAAAATATATAATAATAATAAACATGAAATGGAATTATTATCTTAAACTATGAAGCACTATTCTTAAACTGATTATCTTGTAAATTGGATCAAGGTAGGTAATCATTGGTAATCAAGGAGATGGATTTATTAATTCAAATAAATTTTAAAACTATCGTGTAACATCTGAATAAAACTCAAGCTGATCTAGCATTAGGAGAAATCTTATGTAGCTTGTAATTTTTAATTAATCCCCCTGATAATAATAATCCCTGTTTCTTGAATAGCTTCTGATTATTAATTTAATTAATGTTAACACCTCACTATATTATCCTTAGAGACTTAATATTTGTCTCGGAACATGCGCTAGACATATTAATTATTAATTTCGTTCGCTTCAAGTTTCTGCAGTAAAATAATAAGATTCCTTCTTCAATGGGCAGCTTACAAGAAGCACCTTGTATTTCGCAGACATGACTTACTCAATCAGAACTAAATAAGCCTCTTTTCCCCATCTACCAAGCACATTTTTTTAACATGAGCTAAATCAGTTTTTAAAAATTAAATCTCTCTCTCTCTCTCTACACACACACACACACACATATATATATATATATATATATATATATATATATATATATATATATATATATAAGGGTGTCCCAAAAAAATGAAAGTCTTTTTTTTTTAACGCATACCCTCTTATTTTTTTCCTTTTATAACAAAACCATTGTAAAAAAAGTTTCATGCAATTTGAAGCAAAGTAACCCGTGCCGACTTGCGCCTAAAGGCCTAAACGTGCATATAGCACGTGTATTCATAAGCAAGGAAACGCTGGCGAAGCGATACTTTGTGAAGCTCAAAACAGCTGTAAATAGTGCACAGAAAACAAATGAAAACAGAAAAACATATGTTGAGAAGGGGGGGGGGGCTTATCCGTGGCAATTTGCAAACCGTCAAACGTGTCAATACGAATACATTACGGTCAGCGAGCGCAGTCTAGTCCTTCCATAGAGAACGAAACATGGCAGTGGAATTTCAAAGTTCGAAAAAAGAGATATTTTTAATAGAAGTCGTAAAACACCAAATTACGGACTTGAAACTTTCCTCTAACGGACAAAGTCTGTCTGTTTTGTTTTATAACATTCGAGAAGTAAATTTAACTATCAGTGAAAGTGCAAATCTCGCTATTCGGGAATGCATCATCTTTGGTGAAAGGCACGCATTTCCCCCAAATCGTTGCCAAATTGTGTGAATATACTTAAAAAATCTGTATCAAAGTTGTAGAGACTTTTAAAAAAATGCAAAGAAACTGCAAGAGTATTCAGGCAGAGTCAACAAGAATTTGAGAATAATTTAAACAATTTATTCAATATTGCACATGCTTCTTCTATTTAAAAAACTGGCCGTCAAAGAGGAAAGGGCTCGACTTTGAGCTGTCAAAGAAGAAAACAAGCGCATGAAATACGATTACGCTGCAACATCCTCGGAATTGTATGAACCTGTACAAGAAGATTCCTCTTCGAGCTCTAAGTGAAAATATTAATTCAGAAGATTTCCCTGAAACATATAAATCAGTACCTGGAACAAGTTCATCAGAACCTGGAACAAGTTTATTAGAACCTAGAACAAGTATATCAGAACCTGGAACAAGTATTCCAGAACCTGGAACAAGTAGATATGTAATGAGGAGCGATTTTATTACTTCAAAGTCAGTTGCTGCATTGGACAGGTGTCCAAGTATACGAGATTATGTGTTTATTCTTGAAGCTACTATTGATGCACTTGGGTGCAACATTGATGAATTTCCCATAGGTAAATCTTCAATTCAAAGAATTCGAACCGAAAAGTGGAAGGATTACGAGGAAAGAATAAAAATTGGTTTTCAGTACACGGTATACCATATGTAGTGAATTTACCTCGGGATATGAAACTGGTTTCTGCTTTGAGTGCTCAAAAATCAAAAGAAGATCGCTTATCTATAGTTATTTCATATGGATGTGACGAACAACTCATTGCTGTGTCTAAACTGGATAATTCTACAGGAAAAGAACAAACATAGGCTGTTCGAAAGGGAGTTTTAGATTGGAATCTCTAAGACAAAGTTCAAAACTCTTTGTTGTGATACTACAGCTTCCAAAAACAGGTCCTTTAAGTGGTTATTGCGCTATTCTTGAGTAAAAATTTGATAGAGAAATGCTTTTCTTTGCTTGCCGCCGTCAAACATATGAACTGATCTATTCCACTAAAATACACTGCTATGGAGGAGCTGCGGAGTTGTTCCGAACTTGTACCCTAACTTGGAAAATTTGCTTGACTTTTACTGTGCTGAACTAACTAATATTACGGTCAGGGATGACTATCGAGAGTTGATAGAACTGCCTATCATATTTTTAGGTGGAGATACAGGAAATGAATTTAAAATAAGATCACTGGGAGCCATGCACCAAGCTCGATGGATGGCTCGAGCGATTTACTCCCTGAAACTATTACTATTTAGTTCACAACTAAAATTAGATACGAAGGAAATTGCAGCATTTTTTGATGTTTGCTTGTTTGTAGTGACAATATACGTGAAAACATGGCTTCAATGCATTTTGGCAGTCGAAGCACCCAACAAAGATTTGTGCTTCTTGAAAAAAGTGTAAGATAATGAGGACTCAATTATCTCAAAAGCTGCTCTATAAAACTTTATCCAGCTTTTACGGTATGGTCAATAATATTTCATTCCTTGATGGGGACAAAGACGGTCTCAATGCTTAGAGCAGTAAACGATGTAGCTGAAAGAGCGGTAAAAATGATGCTGGACTTTCATGGCTTGCTAACAGCTGATGAGGAACAAAAACTAATTGTGTTACCTTGCGTTCAAGAGCACCAGAAGTTCTATCCTGACTGCAAAAAGCAAACATTGAAATAAAAATATGTATAGTAATGTTTCTTGTAGTCTAATATTGTTGCAAATATCTGCTTTAAATAAATCGATGTCGCGTGTAGTAAGGAAATATACAGTCAGCAATCTTTCCACTGTGGTCGCTGTACAGGATTTCAGGTCCAACTTTGACCTCAAGTCGGCACGGGTTCCCGTTATTTTATCGCAATAAAACTTTTTTCTCACGTTTCTGAGGTGAAATGGAAAAAATTTGGAGGGTATGCGTATTCGATTTCACAATTTTTTTTTTTTTCGCCATTATATCTTGAGACACCCTAATATATATATATATATATATATATATATATACATATATAAAACATGAGATACATTTTAAGAACATTTTAAATATAAATTCAAAAAAATTGAAAGAAAAATGAAAAAATAAACACTAAAGTGTACTATACTGCCAGCGTAAAGTTGCGAGAAACAAAAACAGTACAAACATATTCATGAATAAACAATCAATATAAATTGGAAATTACAATGAGCAAGAACACGGAAACAACACCAAATGCAAGAACACAAAAACAACACCAAAATGAAAAAAAGTGAACCAGGGACCGATACTTTCTCAAGGTGAGGACCGGTCCCTAAGTTCACAAAGCCCTTTCTGTTTATCAAGAGGGAAGGTCCCAATATTTATTCATGTTTGATTTTCCTTCAAGGCTCTCGGGGATGGTAGCAAGTTATTGAGACCTTCCCTTTTGCTAAACAGAAAGGGCCTTGTGAATTTAGGGACCGGTCCTCCCCTTGAGAAAGTATCAGTCCCTGGTTCACTTTTTTTCATTTCGGTGTTGTTTCTGTGTTCTTGCATTTTGGTGTTTTTTTCTGTGTTTTCGCTTATTGCAATTTCCAATTTATATTGATTGTTTATTCATGAATATATATATATATATATATATATACGTCAAACGACGCTATTAATTCTTGAAAGTAATGTTATTGTCACTATTGCCGAAAAAAAAGCTAAAAGTTTACCAAGAATACTGAAATGAAGTCCTGGCTTTGCTATTTCTACCATTTATCACTTAGAATGAAAAATACTTAACACATATATTCTGCAGTCTAAAGATATGGATAAATGATGAATAATTTTTGCCTCTAAAATTTATCTTCCCACAAAAACACTTAGAACATTAATATTATTTTGTGTCTCAGAACTGCCTTAAATTTTCCACCATACGATATAACACGAATTTCAGCTGCCGTACCATACATTTTTATATATTTCCACCCTTTTTATGATATTTCTTTGTTTCTTTGAAAACATAAGGCATTTTTCTTCTATTTGCAGAATTGATGTATACTTTGGCGAATGTATTTCGAAGAAATCTCTCCCTGCAGAATACATCTTCGCCGACTTTTTTTTTTTTTTTTTTTCTTTTTAATGGAAAATAAATATTTTGCTTTTAACCCTGAAGATCATACGCCAGTATTATTTATTATCCTTTCGGATCTCGAGTTCGTCTCACTTTCTTTACAATTTTTATCTATTTCTCTAGTCCCTCGACTATATTCCACATAAATTTTCTTGAAATCTTCCGGGCTTTTCAGTAACTTCACAATTTTTCCCCCAACCTTAATAGTTCCGTTTGCGCAGAGTTTCTCTCTTACGCATGTTATACAGTTTCCTCTTCTGACTTCTGTTCCATGTACTTTTTGAAGACTCTTTGATCACCACCATCCTATACTACCGTCATTATGAGATATTTTTACTAGGTTCGTAGTAGTCTTACATAAGAATACAAATTTTTTAAAAAATAAGATTTTGCTTATATCATTAAAATATGATCAAAATATAAAAAAAGGCATTAAAATGCTTGAAGATAACCTTAAAGTATTTCAATTTTATTTTTTAAAAAATACCTGAAAATTAAAAATATACTTTCTCAAAAAACCTTCCAGTGTGTTTTCACGTTTTGTTTCTTTATTTACGCTGTTGTTATACCCTTAAGGATAAAATTAACGAATTTTTTAAAATTAGGTAAAATCTTTGTTTTTTACCTGCTTTTGACACCCGAATGCAGATTAAGCAACGCAAATGCGTCTATTTCGGAATGCTCGACCTGAGTTCGGGCAAGAAAAAAATTCCGTGAAACTCTTCTTCCAGTGCATAATATGTATTTTATAATTTCCGACGAAAATAATACCAATCTATAACCACAAGCGGTTGTTACAACTGACACATCTACATCTATTCAAGAAAAACAATATTCCGAATTATTTTTCGGTGACCACGTAATTTCGACCATTACGGAAGAGACCAGTAGATCTGCGTAATAATACTTTGAAAAGCCATATCTGAAGTCAGAGAACCGATCTAAAAAGTGGAACTGACCAATGATTAAGAAATGAAAAATTTCAGATGCACCATTTTTAAGCACAATGTCTCGATATTTTGAACAAAAACAACATATGGATGCCGCACTGGCCAAATCGATTAACTCCATAAAACAAAAAGTCGAGAAAAGTGATGAAGAAGATAGTGTTTTACATAGGAGTAAATAGGACCGCGTGTTACATTTTCTGTCATCACAGGGTCAGAAATATTTCTGAAACAAATCTTAGGAAAAAAATTCCGTGAAACTCTTCGTCCAATGCATAATATGAATTTTACAATTTTCCCCCACAAGAATACTAATCTACCAACCACAAGCGGTTGTTACAACTGACACATCTACATCTATTCAAGAAAAGCAATATTCTGACATATTTTTCGGTGCCTACGTAATCGGTGTCCACGTAATTCCGACCATTACGGAAGAGACTAGTAGATATGCGTAACAATACTTTGAAAAGCCATATCTGAAGTCAGGGAGCCGATCTAAAAGGTGGGTACTGACCAATAATTAAGAAATGAAAATATTTCAGATGTACCATTTTTAAGCACAATGTCTCGATATTTTGATCAAGAACAACGTATGGATGCCTCACTTGCCAAATCGATTAACTCCATAAAACAAAAAGTCGAGAAAAGTGATGAAGAAGGTTGTGTTTTACATAGGAGTAAATAGGACCTCGTGTTACATTTTCTGCCATCACATGGTCAGAAATATACTGAACCACATCTTTAATATAAATTCACATGCTAAGCATTCATTAATCACTATTAAAGCAGAAATGATGATTTTTTTAAAAAGTGGAGTTAATTGATTTGGCAACTGAAGCATCCATATATGTCTTGAAACTCCATTAAATTGAAATATTATGTCCTACGACAGGAAAGTATTGAACATTTAGATAACGATAACCTATAAAATTAAAGATAATTTTTTTTTTCATTTTTTGTAAGTATTTATCAAAACTATTCCGCTTCCAAGGGTAAAAAGTCAAAATCGAGAAATTACAAATAAACTGAAATAGTCAAAATGACGGATTTACCATTTTGTAACTGTCGCTATTTCGAAGGGCCCCACGACGACAAGGGTCCGAATGGGATTCAAGAGTTCACATTATAAATGTTTTATATATTCTGTGACTGACAGAGGGGACTCGAAAATCCATTGCGAACAGCCAGGAAAACTGTAAATTAGCTACTAAATTAGTAAATCTTAAGCATAATTACATTTTCAGAAATTCCTGTCATTCTAAAAACAGCATTCAGTACCTGACATTAAAAATATTTTATTAGTAGGAATAATTACTTTTAAAACTTGAAAAAATTTTATGTGAGTCAGCCTTTTTTTTTCTTTTGTCCACTTTATACCATCATCGGTGCAACAACTCAGTAAATGAACGCGTCTTACATGTTTACTTACACAAGATTTTCTAATCGTTGTCTTTTTTTTGGAATTGCATAGCAAGTAGCTGTGTGCAGGTAAAGGGCAGTAACTGCAATTTTTTCACTTTTCATGTTTTTGCATTTTTGTCATCTATTGTACGTTAGCTTTGTTGTACAAGCTTGCTTATTTGGTTTCCGCTCAGAAAAAAAAACACGAAAAAACTTCTAATTCTAACATTTCCCTATTGTTAGTATTGAATCTAAAACGCGTTTCTTCAAATAACTCGGAAATTAACTTTTGCAGATACTACCGTTTACTTGCTCACGACAGTACTGTTGTCAATTTGTCTGAAAAACAAAATTCAAATCATACATTACAATATATATATATATATATATATATATATATATATATATATATATATATATATATATATATATATATATATATATATATATATATATACAGTGGCTCCCAAAAGTTCGTACATCTACGACTTTCAATGAAATAGGCCTCTATCCATTAGTTAGAATTAATATTTCGGAATAGGTATTTTATTACAAGATCTATGATCAATTTTCAACAAAACTACATATTTTTTTTTTAATATTAAAACTTAATTTTTTAGAAATCAAAAACCAAACAGTGCCGGAAATTTTATCTCACAAAAGTCTTCGTACACTTTAAAAAGTGTCTATATATTATTGAATAATCTGACTTTTTATTAAGTTATTATTTAGTAGAATATCATGAAGTATCAACAACACCTTTTAAACGTCTGGGAATCGATTTCATTCTTTTTTTTTTTTTTTTTTTTTTTTGCGTAATTTCAGAGTAAGTGTTCAACCATACTTCGAGTTTTACTGTTTCTAGCTCTATTTTCGTTTTAAAGCCGTATATTCGTAATCTAGCCTCCAGATATCTCCAAATATGTTACATTAAGTTTCTGGACATCTCTAAATATGTTACATTAAATCTGGAGATTGGAGTATTTTCTAAACTTTAGGACACTTTTTGAGGCACTAGACGCAAACGTTGAAAACCGTGTGCTTCTTATCGTTATCTTGATAAAAAGACAAAGTTGTTTCCGATAACCAAATTTTCGGCTAAGGGTTTAAAATTTGTTTTAAAAATATTTAAATGAACAGCATGATTCATTATTTTATCAAAAAATTCCAAACTACTAAGTCCTGGTGCTGATATGCACCCTCACACAAGAACACCTTCACCGTCCTGATTATCTGCTCCAACTAAGTTCTTAAGATTAAGTTCCTCATTTTTTCTTCTATTTACAATTATACAAAAATTTAACCAAAAATGTTGAATTCATTTCTATTTGTAAGTAAGATGTAATTCCAAAAACGTTTTGAGCTTATTTATCATTCATTTTGCGACGAAAAGCGAAAGCTTTCTGTTTTTCGCAAGGCAAAGAAAATTTCTGTAGGTTAAATTGTAGGTGAAAATTAAATGTAAAAATGTTCATTTAACTCTGCAGAATTTTACAGCAATCAAATGTGAATTTTGCGTAAATTTTTCAACTGTAAAACTTCGATCACGCTTTGTCAACTTCGCCGGTTGACCTTTTCTCACGTTGTTTTCGGTCCGATTCTTTTCTTTAAAGCATTTTATCAAGCAATTTACTATAGAATGGAATAAATTAACTAATTTAGAGACATTTCAAATCAATTTACCGATACTGTGAGGATAAAATTCAAATTTCGAATGGTGTTTGTGGTTTTTTTACGAATACGAGCCATTTAAAAGTAATAAGCACAATATTAAGGAATACATAAACAAAAAAGTAAAGCCAAATGACTTTTAAGGGTCAACACAATGCAAAAATAATATAAAAACGACATATGATAAATTTTAATCATAAATTTATTCGAAAATATTTGAGTGTACGAAGACTTTTGTGGCGTATTATTTCTCTGTCTCTTCGTTTTTTGACACATTTCAAAAAGAAGATCCGACAATATTTTGAAAAAACTACAGGGTTTTATTTAAAATGACATAGGAATGATGTGAAAAAATATTGGACTTCATATTCGAAGTGAGTTTTGCGTTATTTCAATTTTAATAAAAAATTTCCAAATGTACAAACACTTTTGGGAGCCACTGTATATATATATATATATATATATATATATATATATATATATATATATATATATATATATATATATATATATATTCAGAAGACAATAATTTTTACTTTTTCATTTATTTTCCTTTTTTTTGTGTGCGTACGTGCTTGAAATTTAAAAAAAAAGAATTGTACCGTATTATCCTGCATATAATCGGCAGATTATCTGTTAAAAAGAGTAAAATTAATGAGGTGCGGATTATACGTTCTCGCGGGTTATCTGCGCGCGTGTGTGTTTTTTTCCCTCAACACCAATGCATTGAACACCAATGCAATATTTATTGTACAACAGAATTCGCAGAGACCGTTACCCTACTTGTATGCTGTTTATTTTACATAGCTTGAATATTCTTAAGCGATTCAGGCTATGTAAAATAAAAAACAATAAAATAAACAACAATAAAGGAAGAAGCCTTCATTTGCACAAGATTAGACCGTTTGCTCATTTCTTGACTCTTTGTATTCAAGTAATTAGCTTACTATAACGACAATTTAGAGAAGCAATCATCATATTTTAGATTACTTTCATATTAGTTCTGAATATACCTTAAACGTTATTACTTCACGTTTTTAATTTAGTTGCGAAAATAAAGTTAACTTTATTAATTTAACAAAAAAGTATAAGAAAATTTAAATATTAAAAAAATATTTCTTTTAAATTATTTTTCTTTTCAAAAACCAGGATGGAGGGCCGGAGGTGAGTGCACCCATGATCTGGCCCTCTCACTTTTTCAAGGCACGAGCCGCCACTAAAGGGAGATTAAATCTATCGATAACAATTTTTTAAAAAATGTTTAGATTCTTCTGACAAAGTTAGATCTGTTGATATTGCTTGAAAACGTTTGAGTTTAAATATGCACTAAGCGTCGAAATTTTAAAATGTTCTTCGTTTGTTTTCCTATAAGTATTTATGCTTTATTCTTTCTTTAAATCGTAATTTCGTTTTGTTTTAACAAGTCTTCCTGTAACATCTTAATATTCTCCATTAATCGGTCCTATTTACGTGAAACTTCGGAACTTCATGTCTAGTTCAGCTTTTAGAGATAAGTTCATTAAAATGCGCAGTGAACTCCGGCGAGAAATAGAAGCAATCGACCCGAAAGAGAACTCAGCAGGCTACAGGAATTTCCATGAAATTCTCTTTCGAAACTACATCAGCAGCTGTCTCGGCAAATTCATAGGTTATGGTCACAATCAGCAGAGCTATAAGCTCAATATTTCTCGTTTCTCTGTTCAAGAACAGCGAGCAGTGTTGCAAGTAAAGCAGCGATTTGACATGAGTTTTTTGTCACACCCAGTATTGCAAATATTTTGCTTATTACTGTTTCGTAAAACACTTTACTTTAAAAAAAAACTATTGGGTAGAGTACTTTCGCTATAGTCTATTACGTTGCGTATAAATTAGCTGTGTATTGTGATAGTGTTGTTTCGTTATGTTATAATGTCATTGATTTTGAACGTGCGTTATAAAAATCGGCAAATTTCAAAAAAAAAAGAAGTATATCT